>NC_087245.1:607500-907500 GCF_037042905.1 Lytechinus pictus | reverse complement strand
TAAAAAGAAAATAGAATAACGGGAGAACAAAAATAAAAACTCTCTCCCTCTCGCTTTCCTTTTGCATAATTCTCTCTCCATATCTCTCCCCTTCTATCTACTCTATCACCTTCTCTCTTACCCCTCTTTCTTCCTCTCTTTCTCCAGTCGAAATGCATCATAATAATTTATTTCTGATAAGATTTGTATTCGATTTCGAATACGAATAACTTTTCTCTTACTCATTTTGATTTCTCTTTGAACTTCATTTTTTCAGGGCATTGACGTTGTCTTAATACAGCGTCAACGTTTTAATCTTGAAAGCAATATGACACTCCCAATTCCCTACTGACACCATACACAATACCCTATTGCCTACTATCATCAGTCAGTGTGTGTAAATCCAATTCAATTGAAAAGGGGAGGTGTTATTGCATTATCGTCAATTTACTATTCATTCAATCGAGAAATTACACACCACTGGGCACTGGTATCCGCGAATCATGAAATAACGTCGTAAGAGAGCTTGCCTGTGTGGGTGAAAATGAAATTGAAAGATCTTGCAAAACTTGGAAGCTATCGTTAATACCCACAAAATATGCTGTTCCTAAAACTCTTTGAAAATAAATCTGATTACTTAATTAACAGACAGCTGGAAACAAAACAAGAACACACCAAATTTAACTTCATATCCTATAGGCCCCATACTTCTTTTGAGCATGCATGCCTTTGGGAATATTCATATTAAAATTATGTTTATATATTGCATAAACCAAGTCAAAAATGTGCAGGTTCTTAGAATATGCCTTCAACAGCCAGTCAGAATAGAAAATGATCATATCTAGATTAAAGTGAATGGTCTAAATTATTGATTGCTATATGAATGTCTTATTTAATGAATACACGCTCGATTAGTTTTTCATTACTTAGAAAGACATAAGGAACCTTAAAAAATACGATACAATGTTTAGTTTTTACACATTTGATATGGTATGTTGTGAAACATAGTATATTTAATTAAAACGAGTTGCCAAAGCACTAACACAAGCATAAGAAATGACCGAGCTTGCTTGCGTATAACATTGTATCACGAGGATACCAAGCCCGTATGACAGGTGCAAAAGCAAAGAGTCAATTTAGGTGTCGAAGAAATGACTGATTTATGAATATTTGTCACGTCAGTAGAATATTATGATTATGATGTGAAGTGCTTTGACTCTACAGTGTGAGGTTAAAACGATGATGGGACTGTGATCTACAAACCCGTGTTTTCAGCAGTCCCCTCCATACCTAACCTACACTGCCTAGCCGTTTTACATTATACGGACTAAATGTTTAATTAATTTTAATGCTTCATGCCTACATTGTTTTAAAATGCATTATATAATGTTACTTAAATTGTATTGTTTGTTGGATAATAAGGAAATTAATGAAATGAAATGAAGAAGCTGCACCTGGAGAGTGAGGGTGTGTGTGTATGTATGTGTTTGTGTGTGAGAGAGAGAGAGAGAGAGGGAGGGGGAGAGAGGGGGAGGTAGGGGGACCTGAAAATTATATTTTGCTTTAATTAGTCGTTACGAGTGATTTTGACGACTTAATGTACATGGTGAAATAAAGTTTGATTTGAGCAGCTAAATGGAAAGTTGAACAATTCAAATCAGGCCATTGTCTTAGTAACCATGGTAACAAATAAACATAGTTGTCCAAATTCTTAGTTCATGGAACTGGATGAATCATGCTGTAAATCTTGATCACCAAAAAGATAAAGTGTAATGTTATACCCAAATACAAGTTAGATGGGCAATATGGCGCCTATGAGTTTCATCAGTGCCATCCCCTCCCCACTGGCGCTTTTTAGTTTTCCACTCTACTCGAAAAAGTACATCATATTTGACAGTGTTTTAAAGTGGAATATAGACATTGAAGGTCGATTTGATTATTATCTCTTGAATTCAAATCCACCCACCTATCTCGCTCGTTAAAGTGGGCTAATCAAATATGAAACGGTGTAAAGTGGAGCTGAATCAGACGATATGCTTTATTATTACTCGTCTATGCATTAACCATGCAGCTACCAATATATACCCCGTACGTAAATGAACGGTAGTTGCATGGTTCGAACATACAAATATTATAATCATCATTATTATTATTATAATCATTCACACAATTCTCCATGTTCTCATTCATGATTGTGTTTCCATATAAAGCAGAATGATATAACAAGACACTAGAATTAATCCATGTACTATCGTCTGGTGAAAGGAATTAATGGGTTTTTTTTTTGGTAACCATCATGTGGATATAACCATGGGGTTAAAATGAAATACTCTCGATATTGATGTAAAATAGTATTGCATACTCATGACATGATACTGATCTTTTGTGTTCTTGAATTCAATAAATATAAATAGATAAACAGTGATTACTAATGATTTAAGTTATCATGACGTTTTTGTCTGTCCATGCCCATAAATAAAATATTGATGGATGAAACATTTGATATAAGTATTAAATATCAATTGGCAACGACGGAAAGTGTTTCATGCACGAACAAAGATATCATCAATAAAAGTATATGTATCATTTTTTTTTAAACTATATTAAGAACTATTAAGACTCAATCGTACTCACTCGTTCTTTAACTGTCAGAAACGCGACACGAACATTTATTACAATCCATAAGATTTTAATAGGAGAAGATCATAGAATGGAATAGAATAATGGTGAAATATAGTCGAGAGGATACAAGTCTTTATGCGGTGAATTAATACTAGCCAGTAAAGTATATTACGAATATAAAGAGCACGCATAGCATGTCTGTCTGTACAGATAAACAGATTAAAATACATGGAAAAAATACACTGTGAAACCTAACATGATGTAGAGTTACAGAAAAAAATTAAAATTAGACCTCGACGATAATTACATTAACAAACACACATCATCACATACGCAAAATATACATCAATACATACATATTAATACTAGTAGCTAACTTCAAGAAAATTCTTATCCCATGTCATCTGCGCCCAGTTTATTTATTTATTTTTTATTTTCAATTTTGATTCCTCTCTATTTCAAAATCCTGGATCCGCCGCTGTTATATGGATAATGCATAGACAAAAGATACAGGATGATACAGAAACACTGAAGTAAATGTCATATTAACAAAAAGTAAATCATACAGTTCTTTCATATCTTCATAAGATATATATCACTGAAAATCTACCCTTCTGTTTCGTGTCACCAAGTTATAATCATTCAAGTTATAATGTCAAGATAAATAGCAAAATGGTGAAGGTATGTGAAGATTGTATATGCCAACCGTTTCCCCTTGATCTTTTTGTTCAATACTTGTTTCTTTTTCAAAATAAAAATATAGCGTTTTCCTTTACTTAGTGTTTTATTTCTTACCCCTTACTCTTTCTTCCCTCCTCAATTTCATTTCATTTTGACAGAATCAAATTGGTGATCTTACTAACAGAAGCTTATTTTTCATTTGATGGATGATGTTTCAAAATGGTCGACCATTATGATGGCTAATAAGAAGTTCATGAGTTATAACCATGGAAACCATATAATGGAGAATAACTCTGTTTGGATAGATTGCTTTAGAATAAATAACACAGCATTCATACTCATAACACACTAGAACATAATTATATAAAGACATTAAAGAACCTACTACCGATGAATTGACTAACGATGTTTTTAAAAAATAGGGGGAAACCCTATCATTTCCGAATATTGATTATCAACCCCGTCAACCAAAGAGTCAACTGTCAAAATGCTTAGCATTATCATGTATAAGGGTAAGTCTGTCAAGATTCGCTTTAAACGTCTATTCTGACTAGAAGCACGTAATAAACACTGCAGTAAATTGACGTGTTGTCTTATGGGATATATCTTATGTAGGTTATTGGGTCCGTGAAGTATTAGCTTTCATCATGGGATTAGCTATCCTGATAATGTTTGACAAATTTTCAGGTTAAGAAGAAGTTGTCTGCATTTGCTGCAGATTTTCTCATTTTCATTGAATCAATATTTGGCAAGAGAAAAAGCGAATTCTTTTTAGAACATAATTTTTGGAAGGGGGTGGGGGCAAGGCCTAAATTTAGCCCAATAAACCTACTTCTCCTTCACAAGGGGTAACTACCATTTTGAATGGCTAGGAGAACATAATGAATCCAGAGTAAACTTTTACAAATGCTCGAGAGTTTATAAATAATTATTACATGTATCTTAGAGACAACGCTAGAAAATTAATTCAGGTTTGGAAAAGTGTCAAATCGTATACCGAATAAAGGAAACGATTGATGTTGTAATGATTTGGCATACTATACTTGTGAGATAATAATCCTAAGAAAATCATAAATACCATATTTAACGAGAACCTATTTTATGCTACCTGTTTTCAGATTCATATTCAAAATATAATTACCCCCTAATACTGAATCAAATTGGTGCTAATAGCTAGATGAATCGAATTACGAAATAAAGAAATGAAAGAAAAAAAAGTAATAGACATCTCCTTCATTCTCACAATCATGAAATTTAGAAAAACAAAGTACAAAACTAATTGTTGTCATGTAATATTCACATACAAGAATGGCATTGGGAATTGTCTTTGAACACTACCTCTACAAAAAAAAGCTGTCATTCTATACCGGAAAACGAATATGTTATTGAAACCACCTCTTTGTACGAAACTACGTAGGCATATACTCCTGTAAGCTTTGGCGTCTTAGAACATTCTTACAGACATGACAGAGGAAATATACTCGCATTTCCTTGCTGCCAGACGATACAAAATAGCTAAAATGAAACCGAATTGAGATCAATCTACACATATCAAGAGATTGATGACTTAAATTCAATTCCTACTTTCGACCTTTCCTATATTACATCGAGTGAATATCAAATACAAAAGATTTGTCATGTTGAAAAACCAGAGACTGCCCTGATGTCATGGATGTAGGGTCTCTTTTATGAACCTGGGATTATAAATACTAGAGTTTGCTGTTGTAGTCTATTCGAAAATAAAAGTAAAATCTTCAAAGAAGAAGAAGAAGGAGGAGGAGTAGAAGAAGAAGAAGGATGAGAAGAAAAAGAAGAACATGAAGAACAACAACAACAAGAAAAAAAATAAAGAAGAATAGGAGGAAGAAGAAACATAAGAAAGGGAGGAAGAAGAGAAATAAGAAGAGGAGGAAGAAGAATAATAGGAGGAAGAAAACGAAAAAGAAGAAGATGTAGAAGAAGAGGAGGAAGAAGAAAGAATGAGAAGAAAAAAGAGAAAAATTGAGAAAAGATACATTAGAACAGAAAATCTCCAGAATTTGTGAAACGCTACTTCTAGAAGCCAACAAATACTGTATCCCTTGGCGTTAGTAAAAGTGTATAATAAAATCAATCGCAGCCCCAAATGATCATGCACTCACATCACTGCATAACCAACTTAGTATTCATTTCCTCATGTCAGAGGTATTTGCATAGGATCTTGGTAAATATACAGGCATAGAGGACCTTATCAAGTAGGATACAGAACGCTACAGGTTCTCGAGTTACACCACTCGATGAGGATGAAGATGACGGTGAAGGAGGGGAGAAAAAGGGGGTAAAATGATATATAGAAAAGTATAATCATTTTATTTTGAAAATATAGCATCGAGAAGTGCTTGGTTGGCCCACGGGCGAGTAAGATCAGTTTTCACGTCGAGGTTGGCAGGCGATCAGAGATGTTCTAGCCTTTGCTGAGCTTAAAAGGACATGGTGAATATTGCTGGTGGCGAATAAAGGTAGCAACAGCGATGAAAGCAAGAAAGAAGAGTGGAGAAGGGGGGGGGGGAATAGGGGAGAGACAGTGGCAATGATAATACTTCATTTTCACTCACTCATTCTCTCTCTCTTTCCTACACTATACTTCCTTGTCTCTTACCCTCCTCTTTTCATGGTTTATCCAACTGCACCACCCAGTTGTCAAAAAAATTCGTTAAAATGCTTTAAAAATATTGATTTCAATGATTTTAATGCAAAGTTCCAGCATAAATTATTTATTTGTATATTGACAATCATGTAATGTTGAAATTCAATAGAAAACTTTAACTCATTATTTACATTAATCTATTATGGCATACTGCTAAACATTCATGATAGTGGTGTAATGATGTAATATGTATGGATAAGATTATCAATCTACATACATTTTATAAAATACAAAAGGGAATTAATTTCAACACTGAATAGGAAATCACAACCTAAAATGAAGAATTTTTAATTTCAAGAGAAAATTTGTACAATCATAAAGCCCAAGGAAAAAGAGAGAAGAAATTTTAATCAGACATGTTGTCTAAAAGAAGCAAAGAAAGTCTACAACCCTATCATGCAATGAGTATATTTGTCATCAAGAAGACGGTGTGAAATCAAAAGCATTGTGTACGTCACAGTAATCTAAACCCGATAGTTTTGGTAAGATGACTCATCACCTCCTTCACTGGATAATCTACATACGATTCTATAATAAGCTAAACTTCATGACAGGTTGGAATGACTATTTCATGTAATCAAATACTCATAGCTTGAAAAAGACTTATCTATTCAATATCATTTCATGCTACAGATGTTACATCATTGGTAAAGGGGGTGGCTTGTTTCATAGCGCTTGCTAATGTTTTATATCATTTTTTGTTATTTAAACAGAGCCCAGGCTAGTCAAATGAAAATATTGAAAATCAATTTTCATTCTTTCACTCAATTACATTAATAAAAATAAGAATATGAGGAATTACACTAAAAGTAGAGTCATGTTAAGTTAATACATATAATAACATTAATTTCCGACCAAATTCAACTTGAAGAAATCGAAATCATCATAAAACATGTCTCTACTCTCACTTTTATAAAACTATAAAATATTTAAAGATGAAAAATAAATCCTTTACCCTAAGTTATTTCTTTCAATGATTAGTCTTTGCAAATTATCAATAGACCATCTTAGGCGATATATTTTTAAATTTCATTCTCTTTGTACAACTAACTTCATCACATCACAAATCCTCTTTACAATGTTGATTGCACATTTCAAAATTACATTTCTGATAAAAGGTCTCAAAGTTATGAGACATTGACAGGCAATTTTCAGTAAGTAGTTGAACATTTTTTAACATTAAAATGAGAGCTACCGAACAGTACAATGGTGCTCTTAGATGGATTCGTGTATCATAAATCAACTGTTTCTACTTACTGCACTATGGTTGCTATAAACATCATACATACAGATACCATGTATATCACTTCTACATGTACATGATAACTGTTTCACAATCACTTTATATATTGCACAGTAGCAGTAATCAAATGCCATTCATTTTTTTTTCAATTGAAGATAGAAATCTACAGTATTCCTTTTTAACAGTTTTAATGCAACAATTTACTGAGTGTAATCTTTGTGTAGTAAACTTTAAAGATAATATTCACCATAACTTCTTTAATTTAAGAAAAGCAATGGTTAGGTATTTGATCTTGGCAGTACTAAACATGAAATCTACAGATGAATGAATATGTTACCATTTTACTTATAGGAATTACACACAGATATTTGACGTAATTTGAAAGACTTTTCCATCTACGCCAGAAGTCCTCTTTGGTATTAAGTGGATGGATAAATCACTATGTAAAGGTAATCTCTCATGATTTTAAAAAAAAAAGGCTCCTTTTTCATCTAGGAAATCTTTTTTTTTACTATACTCCACCAATCCACAAACATGATGGATTTATATTAAACATAAAATCAAACAATACTAGTATCAAGATTCAGAACTATCTTCCATACATCAGAAGACTTGCTAAAAACAAAAGACATTATACAAATCATTGCAGAAACTAGTATTATCAAATGATGTATAATATTAAACTACATTATATAATTTATTTCAAAAGCTGAGTTTAACATGAAATTCCCTGATATTCATTGGCAACAAATAAAGTCAAGTAAAATGTCAAGTTTATAAACTGTACACTTTCACTTACATTGTAAATCATCTAACATAGATGAAATCAACTTCATACATGTGTGTGTAAAGAAGAAAATATTGAAAATTAAGTAGGCTTTGCTTCCACTCAACTACACTTTCACAACAAACAATGAAGTTATTTGAGATATAGACTGGGTAATACTGATATGACCATACTGTATGGGGGCTTAATAATTTATCCCAAAATTAATAAACAGGAATTAAATTGTATGAAATATTACTTTCTTTAAGTTAAATTGATTTAATATGATTTAATACCATATCTTGCACTATCAAAGACAGTATTGTTTGAGGTATATGTACATGTGATAAGAAATATAAATTTTAATTTATAAATCTCAAATAATATTGCTGTTTATTTAAAAATGTCTATAATTGCCTTCACACATTGACTAGAGAATTCTGAAATTGCCGTAAGATTTGTTATTAATCTTATTGCAATCAGCTACATAAAGCCTGGGATTCATCTGATCATTTTTTTTTTGTTTGAGAAAGAATTTGTCATCGCCTTTTGTGGGATTAAATAATTCTCTTTTAAAGGAGAATGAAACCCTTGAAACCAGCTGAATCCATATCAAAGAGAAAAATCAAAGAAACATATTGTTGAAAGTTTGAGGAAGATTGAATGAATAATAAGAAAGTTATGAGCATTTGAATATTGAGATCACTAATGCCATGTAGATCCTCCTATTGGCAATGCGACCAAGATCTGTGATGTCACACACGTACAACTCCCTCATTACTTTAGTACTTATTTCACTTATATTCTCACTTTTATAGAGTATCACAAGGTGAGGTGTTCTCTTTATGAGAGGACAAGTACAGGGGTTTCACAACATTATATCATTGATGAATCGTTTGTCATATGATTAGAATGAGCAAAAAGAGATGTTTTTTTATATATTTTCAGTGTCCAAAAGGGGAGAGTTGTTCATCTGTGACATCATAGATCTTGGTCGCATTGCCAATGGGAGGATCTCCATAGCATTAGTGATCTCGACATTCAAATGCTCATAACTCTTCTATTGCTGGTTCTATTTTACTCAAACTTTTGTTGATCTTATTCTTTGAATTTTCTGCTTTCACAAAAGCTAACTTGCTCCAAGAGTTTCATTCTCCTTTAACAATAACAGACACACACCATCAGCTGTTTCCAATATAAAAAAGATGAATTGACATGTTTATCTTACCAGAAAAGGTCCATGTAATTACTTTATATTTCAGAATGAAATGTATAGATGCACCGATTTCACATGGAACCAAGACATTCATTACTTACTATGGAAGATCACTTGGTTTTCTACAGTCACATGATTCAGAGCTTACAGTCACATGATACATTACTGGTGGTCACATGATTCAGAGCTTACAGTCACATGATACATTACTGGTGGTCACATGATTCAGAGCTTTGAATTGGCTATGTTCTCCTTAAGAAATGGTCCAATGTACTTGTAAGCAGCAGGAACCTGGAAAAAATTGAAAGAAATTGTGAAAGTACATTAAGATTGTTTATGCTACACTGTTTGTACACAATGGATAACATGCAATTACATTATAAAATGAATCTTAATTAAAATATTTCTAATACTTGCCTACCACTAAATGGCCAAAAAAAAAGTAATCAGATTAATCTACATGCATCTCAAATTACATGAATGTATTTAATGTCTCTTCCATAAAAAATGACATTCATCAATTTTTGAAACTTGCAAATAAATTCAATGTTTCAAAAACATTATAATTCCACTAAGAGGTGATTCTGTTTCCTCCATTCTTGCATTCATTCATAAGCAACTATGACAAATGCATAATTCATTTTTACAAAAAAATAAAAATCCCCCCAAAAGAAAAAAAATAGATGGATTAATGACTGCACACAGTAACCACTATGCATCCTCCACTACCAAAACAAGAAATTATCACGCAACTTTGAACATTTTCAAATGATATGTGACCTTTGACCTTGTGACACTAAAATATAATCAGATCATTGTCAATCCAATAAGCATACATGGCAGAAGTTTTAACCATCAAAACAGTTCTTCACTGGTATCAACAGAAAGAGATATTTTCAGGTAAATGTCCACTGTGACCTTTGACCTAATGACCCCCGTAACTTATTTTGTCCATGTGGAATAGGGGGTGGCCAGATTCATCTTTACACTCTCTGCAATCTCCTTTATCACCTCTGTTTATTCTGTATGATTTAAAGCATCCTCCCTCCTCACTCCAACCATCCGACTCTTCCCCAACTAGCTTTTCATTTTCTTCATAAAGTGTGGTCTAAATATAATCTACAAGAACACTAACAAATTGGGATAAATGATTAGCAAGCTTACCTCTTTCTTGTTGAGGGGAGCTTTCTTGGCCCACTCATATAGGTTCTCATAGACGTTACCATCATAGCGTCCAAGCACTGAAGAAAGCATCTTATCAGGGATATCATAAGAATCAACCAGAGTTACAGCAATAGGTCTGATGATTGCTAGTAGGTCTATCAGCTGACGCTCTAAAATATCTAGCTGCTCACCATTCATATAACCATCCTGAAACCATATCAAAACAAAACAAAGAAAACTACTAGATATCATAGAAATCAACTATAGTTACAGCAATAGGTCTGATGATTGCTAGTAGGTCTATCAGCTGACGCTCTAAAATATCTAGCTGCTCACCATTCATATAACCATCCTGAAACCATATCAAAACAAAACAAAGAAAACTACTAGATATCATAGAAATCAACTATAGTTACAGCAATAGGTCTGATGATTGCTAGTAGGTCTATCAGCTGACGCTCTAAAATATCTAGCTGCTCACCATTCATATAACCATCCTGAAACCATATCAAAACAAAACAAAGAAAACTACTAGATATCATAGAAATCAACTATAGTTACAGCAATAGGTCTGATGATTGCTAGTAGGTCTATCAGCTGACGCTCTAAAATATCTAGCTGCTCACCATTCATATAACCATCCTGAAACCATATCAAAACAAAACAAAGAAAACTACTAGATATCATAGAAATCAACTATAGTTACAGCAATAGGTCTGATGATTGCTAGTAGGTCTATCAGCTGACGCTCTAACATATCTAGCTGCTCACCATTCATATAACCATCCTGAAACCATATCAAAACAAAACAAAGAAAACTACTAGATATCATAGAAATCAACTATAGTTACAGCAATAGGTCTGATGATTGCTAGTAGGTCTATCAGCTGACGCTCTAACATATCTAGCTGCTCACCATTCATATAACCATCCTGAAACCATATCAAAACAAAACAAAGAAAACTACTAGATATCATAGAAATCAACTATAGTTACAGCAATAGGTCTGATGATTGCTAGTAGGTCTATCAGCTGACGCTCTAAAATATCTAGCTGCTCACCATTCATATAACCATCCTGAAACCATATCAAAACAAAACAAAGAAAACTACTAGATATCATAGAAATCAACTATAGTTACAGCAATAGGTCTGATGATTGCTAGTAGGTCTATCAGCTGACGCTCTAAAATATCTAGCTGCTCACCATTCATATAACCATCCTGAAACCATATCAAAACAAAACAAAGAAAACTACTAGATATCATAGAAATCAACTATAGTTACAGCAATAGGTCTGATGATTGCTAGTAGGTCTATCAGCTGACGCTCTAAAATATCTAGCTGCTCACCATTCATATAACCATCCTGAAACCATATCAAAACAAAACAAAGAAAACTACTAGATATCATAGAAATCAACTATAGTTACAGCAATAGGTCTGATGATTGCTAGTAGGTCTATCAGCTGACGCTCTAAAATATCTAGCTGCTCACCATTCATATAACCATCCTGAAACCATATCAAAACAAAACAAAGAAAACTACTAGATATCATAGAAATCAACTAGAGTTACAGCAATAGGTCTGATGATTGCTAGTAGGTCTATCAGCTGACGCTCTAACATATCTAGCTGCTCACCAATCATATAACCATCCTGAAACCATATCAAACCAAAACAAAGAAAAATGAAATATATATTTTCATGGAGGATTTGCTAAGAAGGCTTCAGAGGAATTAGGACCAAAATAAATCACATTTAAACTTTTATTCCTTGATTTTGAGAAAACATTTTGATTTCATCCGTAAATTAGAATGAATGAGATCAAACAACTTTGCAGTTGTGTAAATTAGATTATGCCAATGGTGACATGTGCTTGTTTATGTTACAATCACATGGCTGATGGCAGAGATTTGGATCCCCCTACAAGATACCATAGCTGTTTTCAAAGTGTCTTTCCCCTTTTAATAATCTTGTTTCTGAGCAGACAAATTCACAAGGAAGCAGGAAGCTATTATTTTCAATGTTTTAACCTCTTCAAATGTGTGCAAATTATCAAAAAAATTTCACCCCATTGCCTACTAAACAGTGTAGTCTGTTGAAAACCTTCAGGAATTACAGAATTACAAATAACAAAATAATTATACATGTCAAATACATAGTGCTTACTACATCGGAACAATGTTTCTAGGTGGTTTAGAGGTATATGATTACCCCACTCATCGGATCCTGGATTGTCTGCACACAATATTTGGACTTTCACCACTCCCTGGGGAGTATTACAACAAGAGTTTTCAAGCTTTTTTTCTAGGCATACCTGGGTGGAGAGTGGCAATGTGTAGATTGACGCCTTGCCAAGGGATGCTCGGCCGCAATGGGATTTAAAGACACCACCCTCTGATTCAAGGAGAGTAAAAAAAACACAATGCTTCCACATTAATCAATTTATTATACTACCATACCTGGAGCAGATCTCCTTTGTTTTGGCTGATCCCAAAGATGGCATAGAGCTGACACAAAGCCATGAGAGCATCCACTGCAGGTTGTGAAGCATCAGTACTATTTACTCCATCAAAGAAGCTCTCCACACAGTACAAGTGACAGTGGGCCTAGGTGTATCAAGCAAATAAATAGGAAAGTATTAGTATTTACTTTTAAAGTGGCTTTAATGATCATCATTTTTTAAATTTTCTTATTTTGTATTAATTTTGTCATCATTTACGCCTTGTCTTATATATCTTATATTGTGTGTTATATCTTGTCTTCCCAGTGATGCCCACAGAGAGCTGATTATTATGAGTTGAATATGGGTAGTGAAAAACAAACCTGTCTCATAAGGCCAAATGCTTAACATCATTTGGCTTTTCATTTCATACAAAAAATTAAGAATGAGAGATATTAAACACTCAAGTTTAAAGTAAATGTTTACCATTGCAATTTTGGTGAGATACATGGGAGGATTGTTCTTGGCAATACGTCAAGAGTAGCCATTCTTGATTTCATATGAATCTTTGGTGAATAAAAAACAGTCAAGAAAGTATATACATGAAATGTATTTACCATTGCAGCCTTTATAAGATACATGTGGCAGTTGTTCCATGCGATGGGTTGAGAGTGACCCTTCTTGATTTCTTCACCCATCCTCTTTGCTGCTAACATCACAACACTGAAAAGAATATTAAAATCGCATCAATGAATGAAAACATTAAGTAGGCTAATTAACAACAAAACCAGCAAAATGTAAATGATTATAACTGGCATGCAAATATACAAATTATATAAGACAAGCTTCAGCTTGATATATGAAGGGCAGTATATTGTGCAATACATAATGTAATCATGCTATTGATTAAAAGTTATGGTAAATTATCAGTTAGCAATGTGACCTTTTCCATTAAGGATTAAGTCTCTCTGGCCCTACAATTGAAGGGACCTACATGGTTACTGCAAGAAGAATTCTAATGTGCCCATTTTGAATGATAAAGATTAACCTACAGTAAGTAAGCATCTCAAAGAAATTCAGAGAGTAATTTTGAGGTTAGCAATCCCGCTAAGCACCTTTTCATTTCTCATCCTCCTTTGTATGCAAGCAGAAAATGATAGGGGGAGAATCAGGGTATCCCCTGTGAGAACCTTAGCATACCCTGTTACATGAATCGCCTGTCTTTTCACCTCAACATTTTCTATTGCTCTTTAGCAACAACCATTGTTTGCTATTTCTAGTTCAGTGGTTAAGCCGCCTTGGGGGTAATTGCGGGACTCACATCACCTTTTAGGTGGACCAGTCCAGTCAGGCAATCAAAAATAATGAGCTGATACACATATGTCGAGGCGCCTCCGGAGCCAGCTTTTGACGTTTGTGTATCTCAGGCCAAAGAGAAATAATCTGACTTCATGTTCTAAAGCTGATATGAATAGTCACAATCAATCCTACCATTGTTGATGTTAACTTACCTGTTATATATTATGTAAGATTTTATGCACAACTGGTGATTTTTGTGCTAAATCAGATTCTCAATCATTTTGATTTCTAATCAGCTACACTTGAAATCCGATCTGAATGGAAAGTTTGAAGTTTTTAAGTTTGATTAGGGTTAAATAGGAAATGCACTTCCATTATATTAGAACATGGATATAAGAACATCTTACTGAAACACCACACTATATTCATACCTCTTAGCCCTATGTTTGTAGGCATCTACCAAGATATCCTGTCTGAGGAAATCAGTCTGTCTCTTAGCCAAGCATCGAGGTGATAAGTTTGATTGAAGGTATGCAGCACAACCAACCAGTTTATTTCCTGATCCTACCTGTCTGGCTACCTTCATCAGGTACCTACATGAATCAAACAACAATGATGATCACTAAACCTACTCTCAGGTTGTATATCTCTCAGGGAGACACATGAAAAGAACCAGGTGGGTGTTTCATAAAGCTGTTCGTAAGAGAAGAACGACTGGTGATCCTTTCTTTTGGTAAATGGTATACACCATAGGTGATGGTTTAGCGCGTAAGAAAGGATCACCAGCCGTTCTTAAAGTCACTCTTAACCCTAAAAAGACTGGGGGGGGGGGGGGCTGAATCAGCCCCCCCCCTCGACATTTTTCGCGATAAATCTGTAACGCGAAAAGCTGGCGCCGTGCCGTTCCATGACTTTCTTCTTTCAAGTCTTGCGCAACTTTTGAGACCAAATTTGCGACGCCCGGGTACGTGGTTCCGAAATTACGCAACATTTTGTAAGTGCATGTCGACCCAAAATTGCTCAAAAACGTGAATTTGTGTACAAATCCAATGCAAATTGTGTTTTTAGCCAAAATTCATAAATGTATCATTATTTTCAATTTTACTAATCAAACTCAATTAATTTCATCTTGTTTATGGTCAGAATAAAGTAGAGAACGATTTCCATTGAATAAACAATAAAAAACAAAAAGTCGGAAAACAAAGAAATACATAAGAAATTTTAAAAACAATAAAATACATAAGAAAAGAATTGTGATATTGATTCTTTTTAAAGTACATTTGATCAGAATCCTTCAAAAGAGTCTGTGAATAAAAAATTAGCAGTTTAGAGGCCTTATTTAGTTAATTAGAGCAAATCTTTGATTTTACGCATAAATTAGCATAATTAATGAATTATGAGATTTTTCCGAAAATTTGATCCTACAGTCTTGGAGATTATGCCATGGGTAATACACGTGCCAATTTTCGTCGCGATCGCGCGGTCGACGGCCGAGATCATAGGGGGGGCTGAATCAGCCCCCCCCCCCAGTCTTCTTAGGCATCAAAATAGCCCAGTCTATTTAGGGTTAAAGGTCAAGTCCACCCCAGGAAAATGCTGACTTGAATAAATAGAGAAAAATCAAAGTAGCATAGTGCTGAAAATTTCATCAAAATCGGATGTAAAATAAGAAAGTTATGACATTTTAAAGTTTCGCTTATTTTTCACAAAACAGTGATATGCACAACTCAGTGACAAGCAAATGAGACAGTCGATGATGTCTCTCACTCACTATTTCTTTTGATTTTTATTATTTGAATTATACAATATTTCATTTTTATAGATTTGACATTAAGGACCAACTTGAAAATCATATAGTATTAAACAATGCTAATTCCACATGTTCAGGGAGGAATTAATTGTTGTATCACTAGACAATAGGAGAAAATTAGAATATTTCATATTTCATATAATAAAACACAAAAGAAATAGTGAGTGGATGACGTCATGGTCTCCTCATTTGCATAACAGCCAGGATGTGCATGTAACTGTTTTGCGAAATTAAGCGAAACTTTAAAATGTCATAACTTTCTTATTTTACATCCGATTTTGATGAAATTTTTCAGTATAATGCTTGTTGGATTTTTCTCTTTTTATTCAAATCAACTTTTTGTTGGGGTGGACTTGTCCTTTAACTTACGCTTTATGAAACGGCCTCCGGGGGTGACAAAATCTTTATGAGGTACATAGGTGTTTTTTCACAAATGATGATTACGGTAACAATATTTTACAGGTATAATTGTTTAATATGAATACATGACACATCATCAAATAGAGGCATGTAACAAAATATTGGTTACATCTTTGGGCAAGAATTCTGCGGTGTCTTTCAATGGCATTCCAGTTGAACAGTAATATAATGCAATACATGATTCAGAATCGATATATAAGGTATTAGTAAAATCACCTGGCTGTTTGTAGAAACATGACAGTGTTTTCTCCTTCATAGGTAGTAGCTGGGACTGCAGTGGTATACAGTTCTGGGAAACCACTAGCCTTAGAGTATCCATGACCTCCACAAGACATCCTAAGCTCCTCTAGACTGCTGGCAACAACAGCTGATGTGAATGCTTTCAGTCCCGCTGAGGTAGCATGGAGCTGTAAGGGTACCATGTAAAGCCACAGGCCAGTATGGGTAAGTTGATTAAAAATTGACAATAGAAATGTTTCTGATAGAAACTGCTTATGTCAAGGTGTTGGGGTGAAGTTGATATATCTTACAGCTAAGAAGACCTAGGGACTGGGGCGGTATTGGTGTAAAATAGCGTGTTATCTCTCTGATTTAACACGCCCCTAACATACCCCCAAATCGGTATTCTGAAAACCGTGTTATCTCATTTCATGTTATCTTCAGCTCCTCCCACTCTGCATCTATTTAATCCAATCAAATGCGCTGTTAAAGAAAAGATCGCGCACAATTTTCAGGGGAACAAGGCAAAAGCAATTTTGTGTCTCGCCCACTTATGAAAATAACCAGAAATATCGTGATTTGCAAGGGCACGCAACAGAACTGTATCGAAACTTCATTGTGAAATGACTGGGATGGAATAAAACTTGTCATAAAAGTCTTGCAAGTAAACTTTAATGTTGACCCGAAAATGACCTTTAACCTCTGACTGCAGCATAACATGCAGGTCGCCTAAGTACATCTACCATCCAAGTTTGGTTCAAAAGTGACTTACAGTTGCGGAGTTAGGTGTCATAAGTCTTGCATGTAAACTTTAACGTTGACCTGAAAATGACCTTTGACCTTACCATGTGACCTACGACTGCAGCATATCATGCAGATTCCCCAAGTCCATCGACCGTCCAAGTTTGTTTGAAAAGTGACTTATGGTTGCAGAGTTAGGTGTCATAAGAGAGTTTTGCGTGTAAACTTTAACGTTGACCTGAAAATGACCTTTGACCTTACCATGTGACCTCCAACTGCAGCATTACATGCAGGTCCCCAAAGTCCATCTACCATCCAAGTTTGATTGAAAAGTGACTTACGGTTGTGGAGTTAGGTGTTTTAAGAGTCTTGCATGTGAACTTTAACGTTGACCTGAAAATGACCTTTGACCTTACCATGTGACCTCCGACTGCAGCATAACATGCAGGTCCCCCAAGTCCATCTACCATCCAAGTTTGGTTGAAAAGTGACTTACAGTTGTTGAGTTATGTGTCATAAGGTTTGTGATGGACGGACGACAGACGACATTTGGATCCCCAAGTCTCGCCTTCACCTCTGGTGGGCGAGACAAAAATCATCATACGCGCGGTGACACAAAGCCTGCTGCATTGTGACATCATTTTGTAAGCGCATAACAGCTAAATAAAAGTTAGAGCTAGTAGGGGAGGGGTGATTGTGGCAATTAAGAATGGAATATTTCAGATAGTACGAAATTATAACAGAATAAAGAGACCTCGATCGATGGTGGCAGGGGGAGATTATACCCCATGAAAACATGGGAGAAAACATATCTATTTGCCCCCAAATAATTTTGAAAACTTGAAAAATAGATGTGCAATGCAAAATTTAAAAAGCATGCACTTTAAGAAACATTTAACTAAACATAGAGATATTATCAAATTGGTGGGAGAGATTTTGAATTGCTGTACTGCTTTTTTTAAACGTTTTCAATTTTATTTCCCTCCTTTTTGTCTTTAATTTTTAATATGGCAAAAAGTAAACATATGAGCATATATGAATTTGAAGGGTACTCTCACAGTTTTCCAGACAAAGAAATTGACGTTTAATCATTGTTAGTGGAAAGAAAGGTAGAGAGAAAATAAAGTTGGAATAAAGAAAATTACTGGTAGTTCTGCCACACGATAGCTATATGCCAGTCTATGTTGTTGACATTTCTGTCTGCTAGAAAAAGTGCAGCCATCGTCTTCCCCAACTTAACCTCTCCTTAGGGCAGTGTTAAATGTTTGTGTTATCTTTGAAAAAAATTTTGCTAACACCATTTTCAGAATACCAAATTTTGTGTTATATTCCTCCCTAACACTGCGTATGGGGGTTGCGCACTGCATATTTCATGACCTGCGCGGTGTTAACCACTTGGGCCCTAGCTGGGCCACGTGTTTTTCATGCTACCACGATTTTAAGAATACCAATCGTGTTAATAGCTAACACCGTTTTTGTGCTAACACTGTTTTCAGAATACCGCCCCTGGAATAAACTTGTGCAGCAGCACTTCTATGTTCAATTGATAATCGTTCATATCCATTTGCAATTCTTGACCTTTGTAAGATAAATAAGTATCTGGCAGGGTTTAATCCCTTCAAATGACCCCCCCAAAAAAAAAAATTTCAAAAAAAAATTTACCATGCTAAATTTCATGGGACTAACAAAGTTATGCATCGGCAGGACATGTATACTAAGTATCTATGTAATTACCAATCATTATTCATTTTTATTTCTGTCACAGAAGACTTCAGACACCAGAGTCTGATGGCATGGAGGTGTCAGAATTAAAGAGAATTTAAATGCAATTGAATATTATTCATGAAATGACAGGGTGTGTCATAAAAAAATGAATATATCCTTGCTGACTGATACCCACCTCAGGCAGGGAGCTAAAGTTTCCCTCATTCATCTCAGCAAGGCTATCAAAATATGTCTTCATCATCTGCTTTCCAGTCAAGATGAAGGCAAAGGATGTAGCAATGTTGGGAATGATCTTCAATTGCTGGCTCTGGTAATCAAGGATCTTTGCTTCTTTGGTTCTACATAGGGATAATGACCACAACACACATGAATCATTACACATTGTTAATAGATAATGTCCAGGATCTTTGCTTCTTTCTTGCATTTAGGATTTATGATTAAATATTCCATAACAAGTCAAAGCAAAGAAGACCCTATTCAAAAGTTCATAAAATGACCAGTGTTCTGGACATAGGAATCCATCCCATAAGATTCTGGTAATGTCCCCCCCCCCCTCTCCCCATTTCTTGTGTTCAAATTAAATGAATGACATCAGCATGATTCAAGCTAATAAATTCTATCTTAGGGTATCAGTGTTAGGTATTCTCTTTAAAGCACTTATCATAATAATGACACTGGTAGTCAAACCTTTTATCAATGAAATGACACTATGGAATTGGCATTTGCCTGTTGTATTTCTTCATTTTCTTGTTTTGGTTCAAAGGTGTCATCAATGATGAAGTTAGGTCATGCCTATTGCTACAGGAGACCCAAGCAATCTCCACCAAGTCTATCCTGATATGACAAGCACATACAAAACTCCCTCTACGTTGACAAATATTTTTTTAAGGAGTCATCATAAACATCAGACAGGAAAGTAAGGTATGATATGCTAATATCATTGATTATCAACAAGAAAAAAAAATCACTTCATTACTTAAATATATTACAGATTTTTTTTTAAAGAAAATGTAAATCCATTCTTTTGAATTTCTGTTCATAATGGCCTGTAACCTGAACTTGAGTTTTAATGAACTCTGGTATGAAGTTGTAATTAATCAATGAATAGTTGGTTTTGACTAAAATCATTAACAATTCAAATTTAATTTACCATCTCATATCATTCACAACTGTATGAGTACAACAACTAAGGTTTTTTTTTCACCTATAAAGCTTGGGTACAAAACATTTTAAAACATAAGGAACATACAATGTAAACAAAATTTAGACATTTTTGGCTTCCCACAATTTAAGCAGAGAGTTTAGACCATGGCCTAAATTAACCTGGACTTTATTTTCCAACATCCATCTATTGGAATACTATGTTGTAGTCAGTAACAGTCCAGTATAATCTGGAAAGAAAAGATCGAGACATGACTCTGCCGAAATCACAATTACAACTACATGTGCGTATCTCTTTTAATTTGCTTCTTGAATGAGATCAAAATACTGAGTGTGAACAGACACTCTCTTGATCACACTAAACTGCTCCTTACCCAGGAATTAGTTCAGACTGTCTCCTTACAACGCTGTATCTTGTTGCTATAATACAGCCCTTTGCCAGGGCCCAACCTGTGTTTCCCACAATGCCGCTGCGAATCGGCAACATGCTACCATAGCTAACCTTCTTGTGAGGAGGCGGAACGTATGTACCATCTGGCATGACCTGTGTTTAAGAGAGATTGCGTTATTTAAGGCAGCAAAAAAAGAAAAAACACAGAAACTGTAGAAACCTACTTGAAGCTTAGAGTAATCCAATAGTATACTATACTGACCCTATAAATTGAGTATCATTAGCCATTGGATTTACAATGTTCTTGTAAGAATGGAAAACTGCCCTTTGTCCCCATTGTATTAAAGTTACTATCATGGTTAATTTGCCATCCAATTATAACACTATGGCGGCCATGCCTTAGAGCCAATCTAAAAACAAGATTCCAATAAAGTTACCAGTACCTTAGCAAAGGATAATAGGAACTTTTATGCAGCAGCTGAGCCCTGAACAATGAAAGAGAAAATTAATTTGAATTTAATCATTTTTAAGTGCCCACACCAGTCAGAACTAGTGTGAGTTGGTTTGTATCATGAAGCATTGCTTGGGCAACAGACAACCACATTCAAATGACTGAAGAGACACTTTGATTTCATATTTTATATTATTTTAACTTAGTATTCCCAATTTTTATCTGTACATATTTATATGTTACTGAAGTGAAAGTCAAATACCTGAGAATGTCTCATGCACATGTTTTCTCTTGGAATGCGATAGTGGTTAAATCGCAGAAAGCCATTATCAATGTTGTTATAGCCAAACTTTGGTCCGATGTCACCCAATTCAACACCTGAAAGTGACATCAATAAACAAAATATTGCTAATAAGTCAATTTCAATTGATTTTATAATTATTTAATAAAATGTAGTTAACATGATGGTCTCATAACAAAGCTAAGAGATTAATCATCAGGCTGATATTACTTTTATTCAGTATAATCAATCAATAAGAAAAAAGACTCATATTTTTACTACCCATCCAAGGACACTACTCCATAGTATAAGAGATACATCACTGTCAGCCCTAAAACAACATTCTTACCCTTAACCTAACACTCATTCTTGATTAGATTATGATCACATCCCCAATTAGATACATTCATGTTGGATCAAACGCTTCTAACAAAACTCATCAACAGATGGAAAGTTTTAGCCATCGTA
Source organism: Lytechinus pictus (assembly GCF_037042905.1). NCBI lineage: Eukaryota > Metazoa > Echinodermata > Echinoidea > Temnopleuroida > Toxopneustidae > Lytechinus > Lytechinus pictus. The sequence goes on along the minus strand of NC_087245.1, from coordinate 885,734 downwards.
TGCCGATGTATATACATATACATGTAGCAAGTTTTTTTTTTTTCATTTCATCCTTTTATTATATCAAGAATTGTCACATGTTGATAATAATAGATATTTGAACAGTGCCTTTTCCATGAGGTACAACAGACTTTGAGATGTCATCCCTGGTCAGCATAAGAATGTAACCAGGCAGTGACAGTATTGATCCAGGTCTAGTACATACATGTACATGTATGTGACTAGGAAATTATAAAATGTAGGTCTTCAAGCTTTGTTTGATCCTAGGTTGGTGGTGACTTATAGGAGAGAGGGGAGGTTATTACACAGCCTGTATGCGGTAGACAAGAAAGCTGCATCTCCAGCTCATCAGTAGGTACCATAGAAAAGTTAAATAATTAAACAACATGGTCTGAGTATTAATTCTTGATATAAAAAAAATAATTATTGGTATCAAAAATTATGTTTTTGATATCAAGAAATATGATCATGTAATAAAATGCCTTGCCATACATACATGTAGGTTGGTATAGGTAGCAGGCTCTAATATGATGGTGTAAGGCTTACCGGGGTGAGGTAGATGTGTCTCTAGACTGCGTAGAGGAACCATGAACATATGAACTCCCATACAATGTCCTTTAGTGTACAGCTGAGCAGCTACAATAGCATGGGTGACAGTCTTACCCACTGTTCAAATTAAAAGATAGGATTAAAAAAATACATTAATTAGATTATAGCAATCAAGCAGCCTCATCTCAAACATTGATTAAATTGACGAGTATTATACATATATAGTAACTGGGAAACAAAGCCTTGTACAGGGTTATCTCAAATTTTGGGACAATGACTTTCTTTTGCATCATATATCAAATTAGATGCATGTGGTACAAACAAATCCTAGCTCTCTATCTTGGAGTAAAGAAATCACTACACCAAAATTGCAGACACTCCCTTAAATAGGGATATGCTTGGTATGTTTTCTGCAAAGGGAATATTTTCATAAATAAATATTTGGAGTTTGGGCATCACATACATTTAAAGCAATTATGTTTTAGTTTGTAAAAAGAAAACAGGCCATAAACAAAAAATTTGAAGAAAAAAAATCATAAAAAACAAAAACACCAACATGTACATGTTCTTATGTTTTTACAACTTACAACTATCTACATGTACCTATTTGGTCACTGATAGAGTTTCTATTCTCTTATAAACTAGACCACTTTCATATCATGCAAGGCAGAAGATCAAGCCGCTTGATCTTCTGCCTTGCATGATATGAAAGTGGTCTAGTTTTGAAGCCCTATTTATCTTTTCTCCAGGTACTCTTATATGCAGGTGTTTGATAAACATACAAACACCTCGCTAGTGATGTGTGCACAGACATGGACGTACTTGTGCACAATAGTGCAAAAATACCAGTACATGCATACAGTAGAATATACAGAAAGATCTTAAATTCCACAAGATGTCAACGGGTCATCAGCAGCACACCAGAGCTCACTGATATTTCAGTCATTTGAGTGCTGTACACCTCCCCCTGGCTGACCAGTGCTACGCTGGAATCACCTGGACAGCACCCCGTTGACACTAAGAGATGTGAATTGTCTAGAAAGCACTAAGATGCCTTCCCCTCATCCACACGCATCTCCCACTCGTCCGCAGCAGCTAACAACCCACCCACACATTGTCTCTGCCTAGTCTTACTACACATTATCCCCTTCTTGACCAACTCGATACCCCTTACCCTCGGGGGCCCATTCTTCTTTATAGCCTCTACCACAGCCCTTGCCAAAGCTGCGATCTCCCTTAAAATAAAATCTGGTTATGGCTCCATGTACAGCTTGCAATAACCCTCCACAAGCTGACAGGACATGCTCTAACGACCCGCTTGCCTTCCTGCAAACCTTGCAGCTGTCGTGCTCCACACAACCCCACCTCTTCAAATTCACTGGCGTTGGCAGGACATCAAAGTTGGAACTGATCTTAATGTGCACGGCTCCAGACGACATCATCCTGAGTTATTCCCAGGAGACATTCCTCTGCTCCACCTCTTCCCAATGAGTCCATGCGCCCTGCACACCCTGCTGTGCAGCTTTTGCCAACCTACATTCATACATGTACCATCTCATGCAAGGATGATACCCTACCCCGCTCCTACCCACTTGGACAGCACCACGCATCTCCTTCCACTTAGCCATCGTCACAGCTTCATCCGCAGCCTCTTCTGCCTTCCATTTTCTCCCTGTACGGATCAGTGGCCTAGAATCTGCTACTGTCTGATCCTCACACTCTCTCATCATCATGACCAACCTAACCTTTCCTGCCTTGTACTCTTCTACCACTGATGCCATAGGAAGCCTTAGCTTTCCAGATCTACAAAAGAATGCCAAATCCATCAACATTCTTGGAACACCTAACCACTTCCAGTAGAACAAGTTCATCTTCTGCTGCATCCTCTCAACTCTGGAAACTGCCACCTCCAACACCTGCAGTTGCCACATGATCTGTGACAGCAACCCACAATGGCAGCACCACACCTTCGCATTCCCAGGGATCAATGTCCTATCCACCTTCCTTAACCACTCTACCACTTTGTCATAGATCTGCATCCCTCGATGCATGTCATTCAACTTATCTTCATACCAATGTCCCAAACTCTACATCCCTTTCTCAGAAACCTGAGGTACCGGGTATATCCCCATGTATATCCTCATCCCTCATGTATATTTACATGTATGTTCTTACAACTATCTACCTACATATATTTGGTCACTGATACAGACCATTATACAAAGCACAAGAACTAGCCCTATCTATCTTTTCTCCAGGTATTCTTATATGCAGGTGTTTGATAAACATACAAACACCTTGCTAGTGATGTGTGCACAGACATGGATGTACTTGTGCACAATAGTGCAAAAATACCAGTACATGCATACCAAGCACTATTGACACTGAATATCTTTGATTTATAATGTTTCTCATTATACCATAAATTTCCCCTTTTATATGGATGTTGGTACATGGGTGTACATCTTGTTTAAAAAATATTTTTTGTTATAAATCCTGATTTATTTATCTTCTCTAATGTAGAGATAGATTGATAGAGAATAATTATTAGAACAAAAAAAGAGGATATATAGTGAACAATGTTCAAGATAGGATTATGCAGAAAGATATACATGTACATGTACATGTAAAGATGAGGAGAGGAAGAAAGAAGAGAGGAAAGAGAGAAGAGGAGGAGAAATGTCATATGAAGAGTAGTAGAGCAGAGAGCGTGGGTGTGTTGGCTCAGTTGGTAGAGCATCAGCATCACAACCAGAAGGTTGGGAGTTCAAGCCCAAGCTGCGACAGACCAAAAGACGTTAAGAGATGGGAGTTGCTGCTACCCTGTTTGACATTCAACAATTCAAGGGATAAAGCAACCTTAATCAGGTGTTGCTCAGTGGCTGCCAGGCCCACGATCGATTGGGGAAAATTAATTTTCAGAGGATTTCTATTTTAGATTTTTGTTTTGAACAATAAAATAACCCACCGAATGTGAGCAAGTGTTACTCTGTAACTAAGGCACCTTAATCATTGGTTGTCGACCAGAGTCACCAATCAGCTGGGCCTTAGAAGGTTGGAAAAAAAAACCCTGTTTTTCTGGTAAATAAACCTCACATTTTTTCGGGTGCGGTTTATTCAAAGAGATATTAAATTGTCATAAAAAAGCTGATTAAATTTCTTTATTGTGGAAAATTCAGGAACAACCAAGAAAAATATAGAATATTTTGAAATCTATTTGTTGGTTACTAAAAACAGAGAGTATATTTTGCAAAGTTTTGGTTGAAAATCTTGTATATAATGGTAGTTTTATATTATCAGCAAAATTACTATTGATAAATTATTTTTTTCTTAAAAAAATACTGGATGTTTTGTGATGAAAACTTGTTTTTTTACAGCCAAAAATGCAGAGAAAATGCTCTACAATATGCATGTAATTGTAATTGATCGTGATCGTAATCAGTTATTAAAAAAAAACATTAAATAATGTCCTTTATTCTTCATTTATTTTCCTCCTTTTTCTCTCATTTTTTCCCCCTATAATTTTGATATTCAATTCTACTATACATGGTCTTTTTTCTTTATTTTACAAAGAAATTATTTACATTCTTTGAAAAATAAAGTTAAAGAATGAAGTAACCATTTTGAAAAATACAAAAATTAGTAATATATCTTCTGATCTTTCATTGATTATTCAGTGGATGTGGCTAACCCAAATAGTTCTTAACTTTAGACTGCCAATTTTTTATTTCTTTTTTTAACTTTCCAATTTTGGTATGCAGGAAAATAAAGAGACCAAGAGAGAGAACAACCCCAAAATATGATGATATGAATGATATAAGGAGAGAAGAGGGGATAAAAAGGTAGAGAAAGAATTACTTACAATTTCCAGGCCACCATTTCATTGAAGTCAGAGTGGGTGAATGTATCTCAAACTCTTGAGTTCTTGGGTCATATGTAGCAGTTGTTTCAAGTCCACGCAAAAAGGTTCCTGGTGCAAAGTATTAAGAGAATGATATATTGAATACAGTGAAAATACCAGCAAGAGTTGATCAGTTTAAATAATGATATGTATTACTAGAGTGCAAAATCAACAAATAAATGAACCCTTACCATGTTTAACAATCTAAATAACAGCTTTGCAGTTTTTGTCCATTTTTTAAATGGATAGAAGTAAAGAATAATTATGCTTAATACTCAAAGAATGATTAGCTCTGGTCATTAAACTTTTGAAGGGGGGGGGGGGTTCCAAAATAAATAAAATTTTCCTTTATTGGTGCCTGATAATTTCTATGCAATCATTAATTACATAATCAGCTTACAATGCTTACTAGCTACATGTAGCTTCATACTAAAAGTAAAAAAAAGGAAAACAAATATTAAAATAAATTTTTAAAAATCTGCTTCTAACTGTTCAACGTATTGATTTTTGTTTTTAAATAAAAACGGTTATCAATATTAGTATAATACTTTGAAGATGAAAGATTGAAGTTAGTAACTGGCACAAATAGCACAGCAATAGTGCAATACACATGGTATGATCATTAATAGAGTAGGAAAGGGTTAATTGAGGAAATATTACAGTTTGATGTATTGGTGAAAATGAAGTGCTTTATATGAAAAGTTACATGTATATTTATGTAGACAGAGTGAAAAGCCTGAACAATACAGACAATTCAAATTATGAATGGATATACATGTATGTAGGGAAGATAGCAGTTTTTTCAATGCATTGCACACACACAAAATAACAAAAATAGAGCCCAAATGTACATGTATGTATCCGATTGGTTTAAAAATACAAGTGTGATTGATGTATTTAAAGCTGATGTTGAATTACAACACTTACACATATCAGTGGCGGATCCACCGTTGAGGCCGGAGGGGGGGGGTGCAATTGAGGGGTGTGACTGCAGTAATGAGCCTGGGTGGGGTCAGGGAGGGGGGAGGAACGTGGGCTGTTAAAAAAATGATGGGAAAAGTCATAAATGTGCAAAACTTTTTAAAAAAGAAAGCTTGGGCTCCTTTGGACCTACATCCGTCACTGATGCAACTGTAGAGTGAATTAATGATAGCCAAACAGTGACACAACAGAAAGCATTGGAGGATTTTTACAGTTCTGCATGGAATCAGTTCAGAACATCCTGATAAATTGCGATAAATGCAGATTTTCAATAGCAATTGCTCTTACTATATGTAATAATACCCAGTTCCAGTGTAAGGAATACTTTAAACATGATTTATGTAAATCCAAGTCAGTTCTTGTAATATACATGTCTTTCTTGTTTTAAATCTAAGGTTTTCATTTCAAAAGTTTGCACTTTCTCATATTAAGTGAGCGTAAAAAGAACCAAAAGGTATGAAATCAGGGCCCTCTCCATGGAGGATTATTCTATTGTTACGGGGGGGGGGGGGGGGTGCTGGCCATTGTCAAAGCACCCCTAGGAACAATAGATAATCCTCTGTGGCCACCTCTACCTGTGGCAAATTTGAATCAATTTTCAGTACAGTAAAATCCATGTTTTTAAACACTTCAGTCTTTAATATCAGAATTGAAAGTAAATTGACATATCAAAAGTTAATTATAAGGTAAACTTCGTACAATATTTCTATGATTGTCATTTGGATGGCATTCAAATTAAATATTGAACTTGAATATAACCAAAGACATGTAGAATTTCTCCAAATAGTTACTACCATACACATGTAGACTCAACACCATGTATAAAAATGTGTGTAAGCTGTGATATTCTATGTAGTATATACTGTGTACACAACTTAATTGTATTATGGATCATTACCATGCTGACATTGGACTTTCTCCTCTGTGTAAATAGCCATCATTTTATGATTAGCCACGCCCCCTTAGAAAATGATTCAGCAGCATTGCATTGGGTTTATAATACATATGTGTGTCAAACCTACATGTAAGCTAAATATTGTAGTCTTAAATATGACCTGTGATGTACATAAAGACTTGTATTATTGGATAGATGCATGACTGACTGACAACTTTAGCAAGGGAAATATTAACAGAGCTAGGTCTAAACAGAACAGTTGAATTGTATCACCATATTACAATATTATCCGCTCACATACTGCTATTCAGGGACTGAGGAATAATCAACTCTATCGAGTGCCAGTTCTAAATTTAGCTGAAAATTTTACACACAGCATAATTTGCATTAGGCCTATTTAAGGACCTTGCATCAAATTTGGGAACTAGGGACTGGACTGATGCGAAAATGATCTCTGCTCACAAGAAATAAAGCTTTTTTATGCAACAATTGACAAATCTTCATTGCATGTACATGAATTTCTTTAATAACAATCCAGTGAACATTGCTCTGTCAACAAAATCAAGCAAGTTTGTTTGATGATAGAGATAAGCTTGTGATAGGCTTATAGACTGCAGTGTGCCCACAAATTAAAGGAGAATGAAACCCTTGAAACCAGCTGAATCCATATCAAAGAGAAAAATCAAAGAAACATATTGTTGAAAGTTTGAGGAAGATTGAATGAATAATAAGAAAGTTATGAGCATTTTAATATTGAGATCACTAATGCCATGTAGATCCTCCCATTGGCAATGCGACCAAGATCTGTGATGTCACACACGTACAACTCCCTCATTACTTTAGTACTTATTTCACTTATATTCTCACTTTTATAGAGTCTATCACAAGGTGAGGTGTTCTCTTTATAAGAGGACAAGTACGGAGGTTTCACAACATTATATCATTGATGAATCGTTTGTTATATGATTAGAATGAGCAAAAAGAGATGTTTTGGGGTATATTTTCAGCGTCCAAATGGGGAGAGTTGTTCATCTGTGACATCATAGATCTTGGTCGCATTGCCAATGGGAGGATCTCCATAGCATTAGTGATCTCGACATTCAAATGCTCATAACTCTTCTATTGCTAGTCCTATTTTACTCAAACTTTTGTTGATGTTATTCTTTGATTTTTCTGCTTTCACAAAAGCTAACTTGCTCCAAGATTTTCATTCTCCTTTAAGTAAACTAAAATTAATGTACTACCTTTATATGTGTACTCATCATTAAGTGTGATACCTGCATGCATATGTTACTGTAAAAAGTCTGTAATCATGGGAGGCATGTTCGTTCAGGAAAATGCTTTATGTATGTCTTTTTTTGAAGAATTAAACTGTACATGATTCCTTAATAATAATAATAATAATAATAATAATAATAATAATAATAACAATAATAATAATAATAATAATAATAATAATAAATAATAATAATATAATAATAATAATAATCATTATTATTATTATTATTAATGATAATAATAATAATAATAATAATAATAATTATAATATGTCCATATATAGCGCAGTTACTATGTGCATATACTCAACTGCGCTTCGATACTTGGTACCATATTATTTCGCCATATTAATAGGCGCTAAAGCGTTCAAGGAATAAATCCTACTGGGTACCCATTCACCTCATCTGGGTCAAGTGCAGCATAATGTGGATAAATTTCTTGCCAAAGGAAATTACGTAATGGCTGGGATTTGAACCCACGGCCCTCTGTTTTAAAGTCCGGAGACTATTCCACTGGGCCACAACACTCCACACATTCTGGTTCATATAGCAATACTAGGGACTAGCAATATTATGTACAGGGGATTCAACTGCGAGCATTGGCGGCGGAAGCCAAAAAATTTAGGGGAGGGTCCACCTGTCCACTTGAAATTTTGGGATGGACACAGGTACAAAATTTGACAAGCAAAAAAAAAAAAAAAAAAAAAAAAAAGGTTATCAACCAAAATTTCAGGGGGGACAACAACATTTTTTTACAAGCAAAAAAAAAAAAGTTATACAAAAAACAAAAAAAATTTGGGGGGGGGGGGGGGGACAGGACCGCCGCCTATGGCTGCGAGTAATAATTGAAACACAAAAGAAATATTAGACTGAACGATGAATCCCAAATGCAGGGGATAAAATGGATCAATAATAAGGAGAACTACAAGCTCCTTTGTAATCCCTTTGAAAATGAAACATTGTAATCAATACATGGTGTAAAGTACTGACCCCGACCAATCTCTCAAGATTAATGCGTGTGAGTGATGTCACAAAAGGGTGCAACTTGCACGGGTCAATTTATATGAAACACACAAATTACAAAATTAAATATCTGTCACAAGTTTATCACAAAATAAAATCATAATTATCTTTTTAAGCAGAACTGCCAAAAGCAAAGATATTATATGTAAATGTGATTTTGTTACGAAAACTTGATCTCAGACTTCATGGTCAAAATAATTGTAAAGTCTGAGAAAATAAGTTCATACAAAACACCACCAGCCAAAATGCTGAGAATGAGATATACAGTGCGTCCCACAAAAAACGAAACCGAGATTTATCGATGATTTATCATAACTTAATCATAAATACAATAGACAAATGACCTACCATTTTAAAGCTCAGAATCTCCTCTTTCATTTGGAATTACTTAGATTATTTCTCATTCACGCATGAGTGAGCAAAAACAATTTGAAGAGGGGATACCAAAAAGTCATTTGGCGGGCTGTGTCTGGGTTTCAAAAAGAAAACCACATTTTTAAAAAGTTCAATATCTGCTCTTTAATTTGATACCTTAATTACAGAAAATGGTCAAAAAATAAGTTCTGGTTATTTGAAATAAGGCTTGAATTTCAATAATTTCATAAAATGAAGAGGTTTTACAGGCTAGCGTTCAAACTCACTCGACGCTCCATTTTGTTGACGATCAGCCATGCATTAAGTCTTTTGTTAACCATGCGATAGCTTCTGTGGGAAACCGGTGAAAACACGTTATTTAATGAAATTATGGAAATACAAGCATTGTTTCGAGGGACCATAACTTTTTTACTTCTTGACCATTTTTTGTGATTAAGGTATCAAATAAAAGAGCAGATATTGAACTTTTTAGGCATGTGATTTTCTTTTTGAAATTCAGATACCCCCTGCCAAATGAGTTTTTGGTATCCTTTCTTCAAATTGTTTTTGCTCACTCATGCGAGAATGAGGAATAATCTAAGTGATATCAGCTAAAAGAGGAGATTCTGAGCTTTAAAATGGTAGGTCATTTGTCTATTGTATTTGTGAAGAAGTTATGATAAATTATTGTTTAATCTCGGTTTCGTTTTTTCTGGGACGCACTGTATAATGTACTGCCCAACCATTACTTATTATTCAACCCAAGAAAGGTTTCACTTCATGAAACATGAACAGATACACCACAATCAGGACAGAAGGGGGGGGGGGGGGGGATAGTGGCAGAGTGCAACAGTACAAACCAAACGATCATTAGTAAAACAAATGTATCTACCGAGTGAGTCACAAAAACAATTTACATCAGAAAAATTTTACGTCTAATAACCCTGGCCATTTTAAAGAAAGTCATTGTAATGAACACGTACCTACATATGTCCTAAACAAATAATCTCATACCATTTTTGTGTGGTAAATGTGTTTGACTGGATAATCAGGAGGTATCATTTGCAGTGATGTCAAATTTTATAAGTGTAAATGTAAATTATGAATGCACTGAATAAATACAAACATCGATGAAGCCATAATCCTACACGAGTTGCAATGTATCATGAAAACAACAAGTATAGTAAAATTCATTGTCAGATTCCCTACATTTTAGCATGAAAAATTTAAGATGCTCTATTCAGTATTGATTCTCATAATTTCTTATTGAAAAGTAATTTGGAATAAAGTTTACTCCAACTCATTTTAAAACAGGAATTCATTGCAGTGACGCCTTACTTTGACGCAAAAAATACCTCCTGACTATCAAAGTGTAAACACATTAAAAATGTTATTAGATAAATGTGGGTGATAAATACTCTTAAAGGAAATATATAACAATTTTATGCTTTATACTTTTTAATTAATTTGAAATTGTTGAGATGTAAAGTTTTCTGACTCACCCATAAAGAATAAAAGAAAAGAAATGAAAGAACAGAATGTGACCCCAAACAAATATCATGGCCTGCTGCATAAAACTTACTATCGATGGTAACTATGACAACAATAGTAGCACCCATTGCAACTGCAAATATTAATCCAAATTTTTCAGGATAGAAGAGCTTATTACAAAGCACTATTTGAATATGACCCAAGTCAATTAATTCAGCTGTACACAATGTAGACGGTGTTCATTCCCTGAATTTACCCACACTGAAAAGGTATTTGGTTCTCTCCTGTGTATGGAGAGTCAATTGTAGATGTATGCACTGCCAAAGGATCAAATATAATGCTGTCTATAAATCAAACCAATGACCTATGCAAGTCAAGGGTTTAATCCACTCAATTTATGTGACAGCTGAACTGCAGCTCCATGGGATTTGTGGGTATTTAGTATTTAAGTGTCATGTTCAACACACGAGTGTCAGGGTCTCTCTGTTTTAGTTACCATCGATAGCTTTATTATGATCAGTGGATCAGAGGTTAAGTTCTATGCAATAAGACAAGATGTTGGAAAGCTTTGTACCGTGGCCTAACTCTGTCTGGGCATAGGTTCCGAGAAGGACGAAGTTGAAGGCAGCATTGAGCCATTTTTCATGCTGATCATCACTCATTTGAGAGAGGATTGCATGTGAGAACATGGTGGAGTGGAGGGCAAGGGCTGGTTCTTCTGCCTTATGTACAGCCCTGTAGAAAGGAGACACAGAGAAGCATGGGATAGGAGGTTTAGCTTTTAAAACAGAAGATGGTTGCTGGCAACTACGATCTCTTTTTACGAATGAGGGAATCATCAGTTGGACAGCTGCAATGAAGCCTACATTTAAAAAATATTTGCAATATCATCTTTCATTGTGGAGAAGGATGATGACTCACTGCTTGGCCCCGCTGCATAAGTTACATAATGCCTTTGCCATCTCAATTTTAACTTTGAAAGAATCCTGGATTCTGATTGGCTTTTGTGAATGTTTACTATAAAAGTTAACGTGGCACTGGATGGCAAAGATTTATTTTATGCAGTGGTGCCCTGCAGCCCATAGCAGAAAGAGTTGAAATCATACACAACTTTATTGACAGATTGCATTTGGGATTTGTGTTTGATATTTCTGCAATGGGCCACTGGTCACTTTGTCCTTGAAGATCAAAAAGCTGAAAGTTCATGTCCTGTGAACTGCAGACTGAAGAGGCTTTTTTCCCAGATGAATGAGATATAATCATCATGAATAATGTTATAAGACTCAACAGACAAAAAAAACAGTCACTCTGTTCTAGAATCCCCAACAATTAGAATTAGTCAGGTCCACATGCACCAGCCAGTCCTCTCAAGTTCTCTTTATAAAAAGACATTTTCATCTTGGATGATGGATGCATCTTCAATGGTTGAAACCTATACCTTGTGTTGTTGGGTGCTACAGTGTTCCCATCCTGCAAATAAATTTTTATGATTTTAAGGACAGGGCATACTGACGTTGACGCAAATGTATCAGGTGATTGAAAACCCATTGTCTTATCGTTATTTTCAACGCACCGCTGACAGACGGAGGACAGACGAAACTTCAGAGTTCACGCATGCACAGATGGTTCAATCCACAATTTTGTTGTAATCCCTTGTACAAAATGAATGCTCCTTAATACTTCACTTAGACTCTGCGAATACTGGCCTCACAACAATGCATTCTGGATATCATTTATATGATTCACTGATTTTCATTGGTCAATTTTCCCACAACAAATCAGATGACAGGAACAGTAGCAAATTAAAATTGTCATTGAAAATCACTCAGATATTTTCATTGTTGCTACATGAATACAGAAAGAGTTGATGTCCTGTTTTACATGTATTCTTGAGCACTATATTAGAAAGGAAAATCTTTCATGGGTAAAGTTTCCAGTTTCTTACATTCTCCTCAAGAGGAAGGGGGAATGAATGGGATGATAGTATACATTTATGGATATGAGAAAATCATCAATGTAGAATTATGAATTATAAATGCAATCAATTCAGTATGATGGGGGGGTGGTAAAACAATAAATGAACATCCACTTTGAATATGAATATATGTAAATATGTACATTAGAAAGCATGATGGTGCAGCAGCAAGATTCAATTAAATTTTGAAGTGAGGAGGGGGAAGAGGGGATGAAAGATGGCGTGAAAGGAGAAAGCTGTAGATAATATGCAGTGTGTACCATGTCCAAGTTCAGTCTGGGCGTATGTTCCTAAGAGAGTATAGCATTTGGTTGCCTTTAGCCAGTACATCTTCTGTTCCTCTGTCATCTGAGTTGTTACAGAATGTAGAAACATTGAAGCATGAAGGCCTAAAGAGATCTCCTCATTACGATGAACAGAACTGTGCCCAACCAAATATGAGGGAGAGTGGGTAAAAACATCAACAATTACTTTCACAAATATAATCTCAGATAAACCCATCGAGCTCTAATAAATGTATTTGCTCAAATAAAAAAAAAGTTTTTAGTCAAACTTGTGCAATACAGTGAATGCACATATATAGGCAAGGCTTCAACTGGAATTGTAGCTAACTTTGCATAACATTATTAAGAGGAACCTTACCTGACCCTTTTTGCTGACTGAAATCAGGAGTTACTTTTTTGCTCTATTAAGCTACATGCCATTTTTTGGCCACAAATTTTCAATCTTTTCATACCAAGTATATAATGCACTGCATTCAAGAGTTTTTCGTTGATGTGTACTGTACATGTATAATGTACATGTACTGCTGAACTGGCAATCAAATACTTTATTGAGAAACTTAACATCATTAACAATGTACTATGGATGTGCAGTGACAACCTACCCTTTTTACGGATACTATAGATGCGGATTAGTTAAATTGAATATTTTAGTGAATTACCATTGGAATTGAACCATAACTATTTATTTCTTCTTAAATATGAATTAATGGAAATAATTGCTTTATGACGAGCTAATGAAATTGTAGATTTCCTTGATTCACCACGGTTATATTTGTTCAGTTCCGCAGAATTATTAATTGTTATGTTTTTGTTTTAAAATGGAACTATAGTGTACATGTATATTGTTAGAGAAATGCATGAATATCGATGCTATTTGTTTTTGGTGACGCGTCGGGCAACACCGCACGCTATACGTTCATTGGCATATCAGTAATAGCAGCCACTGGCGTAAATCCCGGGGGGGATGGGGGGATATATCCCCCCCACTTTTCGAGGGGGGGATGGCCTGTACAAACATCCCCCCCACTTTTTACGAAAGAAATGAAAAAAAAATCACAAGAGATAATTGTTTTATTGGTGAAAATTCTTCCTAAATACCGCTTAACAAATAAAACAATATTATTGAATCATAAAATGCAAATAAAGAGCCAGTTCACCATTTCCAAACGAAATACTTATGTCCTTATTATAACATTGAAGAGAAACCCCCGTTTCTTCCAATTCATCAATGTTGGGGTCTTTGGAAAGGGATTAAGATGGAATGTCAATTTTTTTTAAATGTAATCTCTAATAAAACCATTAAACCATCATGGGGTAAAAAATATAATAATATTGGAGGGGTATTTGCCATATGGACATACAGTGGCGTAACTACGGGGGGCATGGGGGGCACATCCCCCCCCCCCCCCATCGGCTGACCCAAAAAAAACGGAAAGGGGAAAAGGAGAAAAGAGAGAGAAAGGAAGAGAAACGTAGTGGGAAAGACGAAAATATTATTCATTATAATGTTATATTATATTATAATTATGTTATGTTACATTACATAAGAAACATATTTATCATAACTTTATGAAACATAATTTGCCCAGGGCCTACGTCTTCATTGTTCCTGGTGCTCGCATTGTCTGTTTAACGTGATATATAATCCTGTTGTACTAAAACATCCCGTTTTCAAGTCAATATAAACCAAATATATTTCCTAGCACTTGAGTTATCATTGTTTTATGTAGTGACATATGCTTCTTTTTCACGACTCAAAAGGTGATTGCCCCATGTTAAGGTCTTCGTATATATGAAACATTTCCTGTCCGTGATTAGTGGATTGGTGAGATATGTCTGCTTTTCATAAATTCCTAAAATCGGTCCTTGAAATGTCCCTTTTGATCTGAATAATATCAAAAATTTTCAGCTCGCGCTTCGCGCTCGCATCATTTGGTTAATGAAAAACGTATGGTCCTAGTTAATTCTTACAAAAAAACCTTAGAATGCCCCACTTCAGGTCTGAATTATCTAACTTTTCAGCTCGCGCTCGCATTGTTTAGCGAGACATGTACCTATCATGATTACACAAATTTGACTATAATGTCCCTTTTTAGGTGTGAATATAAAAAAATTTCAGCTCGCGCTTCGCGCTCGCATTATTTGATCAGTGAGATACATATCAGTTTAATGACATCGTCCTTAAAATGTCTCTATTAGGTACTCAGTATAACTGGCAACTGAGCGCGCTCACTAGCGCACTCACTCAGTGATTCAAAATTTTTGCTGGTGCCCCCCCAATGCCGTGACCCACGGTACGCCACTGTGGACATATCAATGGCAATTCCTTGCATATCTAAAAACATGATTGCAAAAAAAATGCCAAAATATTTCAGTCATCCCCCCCACCCATCAACACGGATTTACGCCAGTGATAGCAGCCGACAGATGTCTGGGCGCTATACGTACGTTCGTGATGGCATAGCCAAGTTTTGGACTGTTTTGAATATGGTACCTACATGTAGCAATTAAATTATAACTCGCATTAGCATTATCAATTGTAGCAAACATTAGGTTTGATTGCATATGAAACTTAACTTCACTTTGTCGACATATCAGGTGATAGTTGATGATGTGAATATTGCATTGTATCATTTACATTTGCACTCGTAACAATACTTATGATACTTATGTATTTTTATTAAATACAGGGATTTGTTGTTTATCTATAAAACAAACAACTTCAACACTAGACACTGTCTCTTCATGGCTCATTTGTTGGCTTCAAAAGGGGGTGTTGATAGAGACATCAAAGATGCACACCTGAGCATCCATACATGCATGATTATGATATCACTTTACCAAACCTCACAAGAACAAGGACTTAAAAAAACAAATGCACAGATGGACTCAAAACACAGGTACATGTACATGTATGAAGAGCATGAGTACTGGTGAAAAGATACTACACATGTAGTGGTGTAATAAAATGCACAGCAAAGGCAATAGGTTTGAATATTAATCTAGTCTACAGGCATGATAAATAACAATGTTCTATAGATACATGCTTGCTAATCACCAGGCACGGATCCAAGGCACGGGGCAAGGGGGGGGGGTGACCCATTTTGGCGGCCTTGTCAAAATATTTTACATGGGGGAAATGTCCTCCATGACTGTCGATAACCTTCTCTTTTTTATATTTTGCTTGTCATATTTTTCAAATTGCTTCCCCCTAGGTAAACCCTGGATCCGCCCCTGCTTATGAAATATCAGTTTTCTGCATGAACGTCTAGAGATAATCTTGTTATTCTGATATGTACCATGTCCCAGCTCAGTCTGAGCGTATGTCCCAATCAATTCAAATTTCTTGGCTGCAGATTCCCATTGTGACCTCTGTTCTAGAGTCATCTGGTTGATAATGGTGGTCATGAACATAGATGTATGGAGGCTCAGTGATGGAACCTCTAATGGGTTTGTAGCCCTTCATTGGAAAAACAACAAAATCTTATTCACACAAAGCTTAGTAAATTTAAGTTCAGAGTGGAGTATCAAAGGAGGGAGGGGGGGGGGGGCAAGATACACATGCTGCTGGTACCACATGCAGCGAGTGCTAAAAGTGATTTCATTTTCAAGGAAGAAAAACTCAAGTAACCTGAATGAAATCAATTGAATAAAAACTATGAAAGGACACGATTTAAACACTACCAGGGGCACAAATTCAGCATACAGTGTAGTATACCATCAACATTGTAGGGTTGAAGCCTTGAAGGGTCAAATTTTAGCACTTCCTGGAGAAACATCCTATAAGTTTGGGACTAGAACTTTAGAAGCATAAAAAAGTGATGTGAAGAGGCAGAAGACATTGTTAGTCGCCTGGCCACATGTACACAGAGTTCTAGACCGATCAAATATCTCATGTTGCACAATGTTTTCTGTTACTGAACCCAGACGACTACACTACTGGACATCTACAGGTGCAAATTAGTTAGATTTTCATTGACTGATGCATGTACATATCATAGAGTTGTTTGAGAATAATTTTGATCAATACATGTACACAAAGCACTTATTAGGGGGTAGCTGACTTTTGGTACAATACTTTACATGTACCTCAGCACTATCATACTTCTGAGCCAAGAAGATCAGGGGCCCTTTGTCATTAAACTTGTTGTTTTAACGAATTTGCAATAAAAGTTTAAAGCCAATTCAATTTGATTGGCTAATAGTACTCATGTTTAATTGGAATTATTAATTTGTTGTGTTAATTCTTTATGAAATGAGACTCATGGAGGTGAATTAAAAATTTGTCATGTTTTAGTAGGTACAGTATTCATACAAATATTGCCATCTACATGTACATGTATCTAGATATAATCTATTCCTATCACCCTTACTTACATGTAGCTACCACTTCCAATGCTCAGTATATTGAATGTTCAGTATTAGCCAGCCTGATACCCATTCGCTTCACCTGGTATATTTCTTGGTGAGGAAAAACATACCATGGCTAGGATTTTTAAAAAAGGGTTATCCATACAAATCAATTTCTAGACCAATTACATGTACCAATTGGGACACTAGTTAGTAAACAGAGATTTTTTGAAAAACACCAGCACTTGACTTTAAACAATCAGTATGGATTGGAAAACAAAAAAGTTTAAAAGGGGGGAAGGGGGTAAAGGGTTTACGGGTTGGTTGTTTTTTATGTGACGTCCAGTGGAATATTAGTCTATTGGCAACATTTAGATTATAAAATGATAGAGGATCCAAGTCTGACAAATATGTGTCAATATAATAACATTTTCTTGGTTTCATTCTTTTTCCTAGCTGGGTTGCACTCTCTGTAAGCACAAGCACACTTACCCTCTAAACCAAATGAGTTCCATAGGATTGCTGATTTCTAGCTCTTGCGTTCTTCGGACCACCTGAATAGCTTTCCTTACAGAATTGGAGTGCCGTTGTTCATCAGTCATAAAAGAGATATCCATGGGGTCGTCAAAGGCCGGGTCATTTAAGGCTTCAGACTCTAAACCAAAAAAATACAAACAACTGAATAAATGCCACTAATTCCATTTTCCACTAATTCAGTCTTGCCTGAACATTGTGTATCACTTACAAGACACATTTCTACATAGTTATGGATGAGCATATTGATCTAGAATACAGCAACATTGAATTAGAGGCAAGCCTACCCTAACAAAAATGTCATTTAAATAAAAAAAGAAAAATCAAACAAGCTTACAGATAGGGTAGCAAGAAAAAACTATAAAATCATAGAATCAATCAAAACTTAAAACAGAATTTGTGAACAATATAATTCATAAACTGTGATAATCATAACTGCCAAATGATTTTGAAAATGTATAAATAATTACAGATTAATGAGCAAATGATGATCAGAAAATGCCTAGATATGTTTATAGTGTGGTCCCACAATGGCTACAAGTTGTGTACTGTAGCTCCACCAAGAATCAAGAAAAACATGTGGTTGAAATGAATAAACCAGCATTGTAGCATATGATAAACACTCTTTTCACTATATTATGATTGTTTTTATACACTATAAAAACTTCTAAATTACGGTATTGATTGATTGATTGAAAACAAATTTATTTCATTCCAAAATTTCAACAAGGTTACAAAGTAAAGCAAAATATAATATAACATTATGAAATGAAATAGAAACCTTCTGAAAAGCAAAGCTTATTTTTGAAGGTTTCCTTCAATAAATAAGACATACTAATGCAAAATACAAAGTTCAATATATATATATAAAATAAACAAATCATATCTTTCTTGTAGAAATTACATGTAAATCTTTGCTTAATATATTTTTTATTCTCCCAAGTAAAAGATAAACAAGGCTGGATTATATTACAAGATATGAAGAAAAAGTAAAAAGGACACACAAAACAAAATGTTACAAAACAGGATGTGACAGAACGGTACAAGAACAAGGCATGACAAAAAGTTATACAAAAACAAGACAAACAAAATAGTATAAGGACAGACAAATTGAAATAAAAACAACAACAAAACAAAGGACAAAAAACAAGTAAAAGAAAGCAAACAAAAGAACAAACAAAAAACAAATCTGCACAGGTAGATCGAATGAAAAGTGAGACGAGAAAAGAAGCGAAATAAAGGCGGGGGGGGGGGGAATCCGGAAGAACTGAAGATCCACAAGATATATCCTAAGTAGGATGAATGATGTGAGTGTTATAGTTATTAGTTAGATTTTTTTTAAGTTCTATATTGAAGCAATGAATAGTTGGCTTATTTCGTAAAGTTTGCGAAAGTGAATTCCAAAGTTTGATGCCAGAATATATGAACAGTTTGTTTGTTTATAATAATGTCCTCGTTCTAGGTAAATGGAAAAGTCCAGCAGATCTTGTAGGGTAGTCTACTAGTTTATACAACAATGGGTGATTTCAAGTTTGGTGTTCAGTGTTGGTGTTGATCTAGAGTGTGAAAAGGCTGCTGAACCAAGCTCCAACACCAAGCTGCAAGGGTTCAGAGGAACGATACCAATCGCGTTATTGATAGCATATGACGTCACGCCTCTGCGCTGCTGATCATCTCAACTTTGCGCAAGAACTTTCTCGACGACGAAAGTGAAATCGGGACAAAATTACCGTAAAATCTCATCATACAGAATGCAAAGGCGAAAGTCACTTAAGAATCCGAAAGAGTAAACATTGTCTATTAAATTGTGTAAAGCACTCATGATTTGCACTCTTTTTTTAAACTGTAAAAATCTAATTTTACGGGGATGTTTTACCCTGTTTGTGGGCTTCAAATCACCAACACCGAACTTGTCACAACACCAACACCAGATTTCAACACCGTACTTGAAATCCCCCATTGTGGTCAATACAGTATATTTAGATCTAGAGTCTTTCACTCTTTTGGGTGGCTGTCGCAAGAGTAACTCTTCCCCAATCAATCGTATCAGAATGTATTTTTATGTAAATTTTTGTAAAGGGTTAGGCGGCAGGCCTATGCAATTCGGCTTGACTCAGCCGCAAGATGTAGATCTAAATTAGTCTGCACTTGACTTAGTTACAGAGCCAGAGGGCATTGTCATGCTTGCTATTTGTTCATGTTGCTTAAGGACGTTCCACAGTTACTGTATGTTTGTGCGCATCATTATCTGCGCATATTTTACAATCTCCGTGCTGACGTCACAGTGGATGAATTGGTGATTTAATCAGCTGTAGGTAATGTGAGCTGATTTTTCTCCTTATCTGCACTAACTGCAGATCTGATGTGTTATTTTATGAAGCTAATAAACTGGAATTATTCCATGGACCATTTTTTTTTATTCCTCTACAATTTCAAAATAGTTTCTCTGTAGTGCTGCAAAGTATAATGAATATGAGTATATGACCCCAAGTTTGAATAAATGGAAAAGTGGTTCAGAATTTTTCCTCACATAGATACTACTTTTGGCGCGTCTTCAGGTGTTTTAAGAAGCAAATTTGCTCTAATAAGAGTGCTGATAGTTTGAAATCAAGCACATGAACCCATATTTTTTAATGTTTGCACCTCTTAGGTACACCTTCCTCTACAACTTTGCAAAGTTTGGTGAAAATTACATGGGTTTTGAATAAAGTGCAGCATTTCATTTACTTCTCAAGTTTGTTATTGAAATTTGAAATTTTTTAGGTTGGGTATCTTTCCCGCAATTTCTAAGAACTGAGAGTGTTGTTAGACTTAAATGAGAAAACAATTGACAGCAATATAGATAGATTATCCATCTTACGGATACAATTATTAATCATATTGCAAAGTTTGATTAAATTTTCATGGATTTTGACTGAGTAATAGGGCTGTAAACTCATTGTTGTGATCTCGTGATCTCGTGAGGTCTAAAAATGTCAAATTCTTGGATGCGCAATTCTTATAAAGAACATTATCCATTTTGGGTTAACTTTGAAGCTCTATAGCAAACAAGTGGAATGCCTCTGGCCGTCTCACCTGCATCACGCGATTCAATATAGCAGCAGTGCTGATTTTGAAAACTACTATAACTCGCACAAGATGTTCAGTGATACTTGGTTACTCTTATTTCCACGTTTTATGAACTAGACCAATACACTTATAGAGATATGATGGCAATTCAACAAATACCCCCAACGTGGCCAAAGTTCTTTGACCTTACATGACCTTTGACCTTGATCATGTGACCTGAAACTCGCACAGGATGTTCAGTGATACTTGATTACTATTATGTCCAAGTTTTATGAACTAGACCAACACACTTTCAAATTTATGGCTGTAATTCAACAAATACCCCAATTTGGCCAAAGTTCATTGACCCTAAATGACCTTTGACCTTGATCATGTGACCTGAAACTTGCACAGGATGTTCAGTAATACTTGATTAACCTTATGTATAAGTTTCATGAACTAGGTCCATATATTTTCTAAGTTATGATGACATTTCAAAAACTTAACCTTAGGTTAAGATTTTGATGTTGATTCCCCCAACATGGTCTAAGTTCATTGACCCTAAATGACCTTTGACCTTGGTCATGTGACATGAAACTCAGGCAGGATGTTCAGTAATACTTGATTAACCTTATGGCCAAGTTTCATGAACTAGGTCCATATACTTTCTAAGTTATGCTGTCATTTCAAAAACTTAACCTCAGGTTAAGATTTGGTGTTGACGCCGCCGCCACCGTCGCCGTCGCCGTCGGAAAAGCGGCGCCTATAGTCTCACTCTGCTATGCAGGTGAGACAAAAAATCAAGCACATGGACCCACGTTAATTTTTGCATATTTGGAATATTCAGGTGCTAAAGTATCTATGTGCAAAGTATGATGAAAATAACATGGATTTTCAATGTTTGGGAGCAAGACTACGGAACCATTCGCATTTTAGAAGGTATTAAGAGACTTTTGCTTGTTTTCTGCGCTTTTTAGGCAATTTTCAAGCCAACTTGCTACACTTGGGACACCAAGGCCCGAATTCACAAAGGTGGTTTCGTTTGAAACCATGGTTTTTAGAAACCGTGGGTTTTAGAAACCATGGTTTTTCAAAAACCATGGTTTCTAAAACTTGCGATTCACAAACGATGGTTTCTAAAACCCACGGTTTCAACAGTGGTCTCAAATGAAACCATGGTTTCAACAGTGGACTCAAATGAAACCATGGTTTAAACCGTGGGTTTTACCTCAAAACCAGGGATTTCCCCTTTTTTAGCGTGTACTGAGCATGCTCAGTTCATTGAAAACTTACATTCAACAAATAGCACTGGTAATATGGTCTGATTCTTCACTTACTACAACTTTTTTCGGTGAAATATAAAAACAAAGTGTAATTTTATGCGCTTCTAGCTATCTCGCGATTCCCATGTAGCCGGCCCGCGTTTATTTAGCTGCTGTACCGTATTGGTACTTGACTCGGCCCCGGCTCAAGAACTGACTTAATTTTGTGATCATAATTCATTTTCTTCACTTTTGTCGCAGAAGATAGACTTTCTTGTATTCCCTTAACTCAATTTCTTCATAGAGAGAGTAACATTCACTGTAGATGCACGATTGTTGAGGTTTGTCATCTTTTCTCTCTGATCGTGAGTAGCGAAAATCGGATGAACGATTCGGTGCTTTTCATCGCAATACTGCGTAGCTCGGTCCCCGTAGCTGCCGGGGCGCTTCCGCCCCGAATATCCTCAACGGAAGTGGGCGTGTAAAGAGCCGAGCTGAGCTGAGTGAAGCTTAATTTGACATCGTAGGCTCTGCCCTTCTACATTTTTAAATAAATGATTTTGTTTATGTATATTTATTTTCAATGGTGTATAGCTTAGTTTTAAGTAATAATAGGCTTCAATTTCTTTGACTTGTGGATGTTCGATTCAGGCTAAAATTAAATCCCCACTCCTCAGCATGCGTACAGTAATAAATTCACCAGACTAAAACCATAGATGGAGTGACCGGGAATTACAGGCCACCGCCTTCTTCCAATGATGATGATGAAATGTAGTACTAATATTTAATAACGTACGCATGCCGAGGCTGCGGGGGGCGTTTTCGCCCCGGCCCCCGAAATATGGCGTGGGCATGCCGGGCCAAAGGAAGCAATCAATAAAATAAAAAAATAGGGGACTTAGCATTTTTTTACAGAATTTAAAATAACATGGATAAATTGATCTAATTTTGCCCCTTTCAATTCCTTGTTTTCCCCTGATTTATTTTGAGTAACTTTTCTTGCAGCTTAATGAATAATATATTGCTTTTTTATATTATTTTTCCCCTGGTGTACAGCTTAGCCTTAGAATGAGTTCTATGCTTATTACGTGGCTGTTTGAGTATTAAGGGAAAATATACATGGGGCCGGCTTGGTACGCAGCAGTTACCCCCCCCCCCCTGGAATTTTTAATAATTTAATTTTACTTAAAATTTTCATATCCACTGAAAGTGTGCATGAAAAAATTCAGTTTCACTTTCAAAAATGCAAATTCGGTTAAGTATACAGTGTTTACTATGTAATTATTCAAATTTATATGGTAAATAATAAAACCCACTTTACTAAGGGATATTATATTTCAAATGAAGTATTTTGACTGTTGAATTCTATCTTGTGTATAGGCATTTTCCTGAGACAAATGGAGATAAGAAAAATGGAGATGTTGAGAGGAAAGAGATGGTGATGGAGATAATGGGAGGGATGGAGGTGATGAGGGTGATTGAGACGGGGGTGGAGATGAGGGATGGAGGGGATCAGAGGATGGAGATGGTGAGAGGAGGGATGGAGATGGTTAGGAGGAAGGGAGATGATCAGAGGAGGGATGTCGATGAGAGGGATATATATAGATAAGAGTGCTGGAGATAAAAGGCGGATGGAGATGAAAGGGGGATGATCATTACTATCGTCAACATCATTACCATCAACACTAACATCACCATTGCTATCATCTTATCGTCATCACCAACCTCATCATCATCACCAACCCATCATCATCACCAACATCATCATTACCATCACATGTATGACCACCACCATCATCACCACCACCACTCGTCACCACCAACTTCATCATCACACCATCAGCAGCAACAACACCATTAAAATCCTCATCACCACCAAAGTCATCTTCATGATTATTTCGTCCAAATCAGGAAAAGAGAATTAAGACTACTCTTGTATCTTTTCTGTATATCTTTAATTTGCATGAAATCACCTGGTACCTTGGAAAATCACATCAGGAAATTACATAAAAATATAACACTGAAAATCTAATACTCAATTGGCATTTTATAACATATTGTAAAATTACAAATATTTGTGAAATAAATAAATACTTATTACAGGTTTTGATATCTTGCCACATTCTTGTATTACAATACAATAATGGCCTATATGAATAATCATTAGTGTTCATTATTAGCTGGTGTTTTTCTGGTTGACCGAGTCAAGCTCTACTCGTTAGGCTGCCTGGTTTCCTCAACTAGGCCATCAGGACGATCAGGTTATCCTTGGGGGGTCAATTGAAATTATATTTTTTCCAAGAAAATACATTAATTGCCCTTTCGTTTCATTCATGCCCCCTAAATGTGCATGTGCCAGGCCAAGCTAGTGTTTTTCCAGTTGCCCGAGTCGAGCTCTATTCATAAGGCTCAGATAGGCTGTTGCCCTGTGGACACATGAAAAGAATACATTTCAACAAAAAACAAGGTGAACCACGTGTCTCGCCTGATATCACGATCAATAAACTATGCAATATGATCTTTTGACCTTATCATCCTCTTGGACATACATGTACATGTGGTATTTAATACCCAATGGTTATCTGTGCAAAATGTAAACACAACTAATGCAAAAACAAAGAAATTAGAGCAATTTAAATTGATGACCCTTGACCTCATCATCCTCATGGACACATATGCATATTTTGGAGCATGCAATAAACTTTCTGGGAGCTATCAAAGTTCTAAACATTTGAAAAATACAATTTGAAATATGTGAGAATATTTTACATGAAAAAGTAAATGAGGAATTTACATTTGATGCTTCGTGATTAAATAATGTTTTTTTTAACAAACTGTTTAAATTTAAAAATCATTGAAGATACATGTAGTCTGTGAAAGAAACTAAATCTGATAAAAGTTAATTTCAAATACTTAAAAAAGAAATAGATTAGATAATTTCCTTTGTATTCATGTGAAATTCTCAAAAATCATGTGCTATTTCAACCCTAAAACCGCGGGGGGGGGGGGGGGGGGGGGGTTGAATCAACCCCCCCACCCTCAACATTTTCCACGACCATTCCACTGTGAGAAATTATACGACCGTGCCGCTTGCCAACATTTTATTTTGAAGTCTTGCACATCTTTTGAGACCAAATTTACGATGCCTGGTATGCAGTTGGAAAATTACTCAACATTACATAAGTGCATGTCAGACCCAAAATTGCTCCAAAATGGGATTTTGTGTAAAAGGTCAATGTTGAGTTTTCTCATCTTCTTAATAAAGAAAACCAAAAGGTTGAAAAACAAAGATATACATAGGAAATTCATTAAACAATAAAATACATAAGAAATTCATTTTCAAACTAGGATTTTTTTTATATATTTGATTGTTAACATTTTATAGCAATGGTATAAAAGTATAATTTACACATAAATTAGCATAATTCATATAAAAGATCTGACAATTTCTGAAAAATTAACCATATTTCATTGCACATTACATCCCCCACTATTTTCATACCAATTTTCAAGGCGTTTACGTGATCATTGGCCAAGATCTCAAGGGAGGTTGCTTCAACCCCCAGTAAAAAAGCGTTAAAAGAAAATACATACAAAAATACCTGTTCTAGAGCAAGTCCACTGTACAACAAAAAGTTTATTTGAATGGATAGATAAAAATAAAACATGCATGACACTGACAACATCAAAATATGATGTAAAATAAGTAATGACATATCAAAGATTCACACAAATCACTTATATGCACAAAACAGGTGATATGCAATTAAGTCTATGTCACAGTCTTTCTTTTGCATATCAAGATATGAAATATATTATAAAACTTGAATTTTTACAGAATTCACAATTATAAGTCTTCATTGAATTGAGTTCAGGTTGCCACAATGGCTTTTTACACAAATTTCAGGGAGAAATCAAAGCATACCGGTACACCTGTATTACACATTATGAGGCGAAAAAAAATCATATTTAATGATATATTTCAAAAGAAACGGTGAATGGAGAACGTCACTTGGTCGCTCATTTGCATAATGACCAGGATGTGCACAGATGTTTTGTGAAAATAACTTATAAGCAAAACTTCAAAATGTCAGAACTTTCTCATTTTACATCAAATTTTAATGAAAGTTTCAGTGTTATGCTCACTGGACTTTTCTCTATTATATCAAAGAAACTCTTTGTTGGGGTGGACTTGCCCTTCAAAAAAGTACAAAGCTTGTGTTCCTCCAGGAATTCTTATTATCTTATATAGACATGGGTCCCATCGATCACACCTATGACTATTGAATTCCTGTAGTACTGGTACTCAAAATAATAATATAGGGTATTTACATTGCGCACATATCCACCTTATTAGGTGCTCAAGGCGCTCCTATATTACCCGGCTAAGCTAGGCGTTCACAGCTTCTTGAGGAATTACTTCCTACCGGTACCCATTTACCTCACCTAGGCTGAGTGCAGCACCGTGTGGATCAGTTTCTTGTTGAAGGAAATTACGCCATGGCTGGGATTCGAACCCACGACCCTCTGTTTCAAGGTCCGGGAGACTAATCCACTGGGCCACAACGCTCATACAGTTGTTGTTGGGTAGCCTCAATCTCATCTCTGGTTGTTGAAGTTCTCACAAAACCTTTCTTCTTGCTATGGCTTGCGAAACATCTTTGATCACTCAACAGCTGATGTCTCATCACCATGTATTCCCTGAAATTATCCTGTAAATGAAGATATATTGCCAGAAGTTGCACATTACTCTGTGATTTTATTTTTTCAGATGACAAAGAGAAAACAAGAAATAACTATTTCATTGTCTTTACATTTAGAGATTTAAAAAAAAATCATATTTGATCCCATATGGAATCCTTTAAATATCATAGAACTCAGTTTAACATTACTTTACTGGTCTAAAGGCTAAACTTTTCCCAACCCCATAAACAATTGTGTGACAAACATACATTGAGCAAAGCAGATGCAATACTTTTTTCAAATAACCAAGATAATTATACAACCTAAATGTAAAGTATGGATTTTGGAAGAATCTGTCGACAATGGATGACAAAACTTCTAGTTCTAATTTACATTTCTGATTGTATTTTCTATTTTTTTCAAAAATATAAAATAATAATCATAGGCTCAGTTCATTGTGAATTAAAAACAGGCAGTTGCCAAAATTTATTATCACTTTTTGAGTTCGATTTCTTTTTACAGCAACATCACTAATATTTGCATACACTAGGCTTGTCTTGAGATGTTTATGTCATAACTTTCTTATAAAAGAAATACTTACAGCATACAAACGCAGAATTGTCGATATTTGCAGATACAAAGGTAGTCGATCACTAGGCCCTTTGTCCCTCCTCAGGCTCAGATCATCTTCAAGCATGTTGATAAAGTAGCGTGTGGTGCTTGAAAGCTTCATCCTCGTACAAGTCACAAAGGTTCCTCCTGTCAATGACTCCTAATTGCAGTTCTGGTTGGCATATTCCTAGTGAGTAAGAATAGAGTAAGAAGCAAAAGAAAATATTTAAACAACATTGAATAAACAACAACTATGTATTAACTACCTTTACTGCATATTGTCGAAATTTATTGGCCTACCTTTTGAGAAATCTGCATATTTGGTCAGTTGACTTATGAATTTCTTATTTTGCCAACCTAATCACATTGTCATTCTCATAAATTTAAATTGATCAACTGGATCTACAAAATTTTTGACATTTAGGCATGTACTCTATTAGACAGGAATAACCGTCGTTTCTGGGGATTTCCTTAACAATTTCTGACATTTCACTATAATCCTTTACGCAGATCAGCGGAACAACCAAAATACAGAGACTGAAGCCTTTGGTCTAGTACTCTATGACCATTGATCATGTGACACAGAATTAAGATTAGTTCAGTAACTGTCAGATGTGTACGTCAACCAAGTTTGAAATTGATCAAAATACATGCTTCTTTATCATGAAACCAATTTTATGATTAATTTTTTTAGATGGTGACAAAGAAAAAAAAAAGAAAATAGACAATAGTCCACATAGAAAAAAAATAAACATACCTCTCTAACAATCCTCCTTCATTCTTCAGGACAGCCCGCACATGTTGTAAGATGTTTTCATCCATTCGAAAATTTACTGCGGAAATAAACAAAGTACAGACCTGTAGATCGACATGAAATTACTTTTAAATATAATGGACATGAAACATAATTCAACATTTTTCAAATCTGCCAGATAAATGATAGTATACTATTTCCAACCAAAATGTAAATTCATAATTATCAATTGTCAAAATAATTTGTTCAATGAATTGTTCAATAGAATGGCGCTTCATGATGTAGCTCATCCTCTTGTAGACGGCTGGTAGCCGTCTGTTTCGAGGTTTTTTTTTAACATTTAAAAAAAAACTTCTCCTCGTACACAGACGGCTCGCTATCGTGCAGCCACCATTAGGGGGTTAACAATGCAAAATCCCCCCTACGGGGCTCATCGATTTTTGTCTTTATTTCATAAAAATATATATAAAAAGAACTGTACCAAAATAAAGAATATTATTCTGTTTTGGCCTGAAATGCACCAAAAGGGGGAAAAATAAACTTGAAAGGGGAAAAACAGTGATTTACTTCAGCTGTCGCACAACTTCACTTCCCTGTTTTATCCGAACTTAATACATAAACATATGGCCATTGAGTCCCCTGTACAGATCGAGCTAGAACTTCGGTCTCTGTATTTGGTGAGTGTAGCCAACGGAGTTAAGTGGAACAACCAACATTAACAGAGACCGAAGCTTTGGGTCTAATCTTATTGTAGCTACATCATATAAACAAACCGAGTCAAGCCTATTATTACGCAGGGTGAGCAAGGGATGGGAAGATTTTGCAATGGCCACCAGATCGGTCTGGTAAGAAACATCTCATTTTTTGTGTTTTCATTATTTAGGCCCTATAAAATATTTGTTATTCATTTTATATGCTTTACTAAAGCATATAAAATGAATAACAAATATTTTATAGTTTAGGTGGTAAAAAGGTATAAAAATTGATTCAAATTAATTCAATTCAGTGTATCTAACCAATTGGCAGTGATGAGGATATTGAAGGGGATTTCCATCATTGACATTTATACCAACTTTTTCGACACACACTGACTGACTCAGCCCTAGGCAGGCCCACCCAAGGGTTCATTACATGCCGCCGCGCACAGAAAAATCAAGCCATAGAAGTCGTGTGTTGTGGACACCAGAAGTGAGATCCCAGCACGCGCGACCCACTAGTTAGAAATCCACTGCCAAACGCGGTTCATGGTGTGAGTGAGGCAGGCCTGCCCTAGCTAGCCTAACAATAACATGCCTAACGGCACGCGTGTCTAACGTAGCTAGGGCTCTGGCTCCATGATCATGATGAAAAGACACTGTCAACTCAAAATTATAAAAATATCATCAGAGACAGAGTCCTCGAGCATGTCGAGGCTAGATCTAGTTCCAACATTTCTCCAGTTGGATCTGAATAAGTGAATTTTGAAAAATATATAACATTAACATTAACAATACAAACATGCCCAATTAATAATTGATGCCTGTAACTTTAGTTAATTGTGCACTGCAGTTACTTTAATTTATACTTAAAAAATCATATGAAACTAAGGTATAGGCCTAGGCCTAAATTAAGAATATAATTTTGTTGAATTTGCACAATCGTGGTTGAAATTCTGACAACTTTGGCGGCTTTGTCATGCATCGCTTCTCCTGAGCTGAGCTCCCTGACCCTGGGACTCGACTGGGTATTATTTATAGAGCTGAGCTGAGCGAGTCTGTACGGAGAGCTCTTCATTATCTTTTGACAGGACACAAAAGTACACGCGTGGGACTGGATAATAACTTGCGTGCGATAGTGCTTTTCCTGTCACAAGTCCACCGTTCCGCTCCTAACTCTGCATGCATTTACAGCATTAATTATAATATTTCTTCACAAAAAAATACATACAGACGAAGAAAAAAATATTAATCGTCACTATAAAATGGTAAATTACTCACGATGTTCGCACAGCTCGGCAAATACCGATGTTGACGCTTCGCTTCTTTTTTTTTTCGTGTAAATCTATTTATCGTCGTCTATCTCCACTTGATCAGCAATGTACCGAAATACTGTTCTGTGATTGGTCAATGTGCCTAAAAACCATGGTTTTTCTAAAACCCACGGTTTGAAACCACCTAAAACAGTTGACTCAAAATCATGCCGAAAACCCACGGTTGAAACCATGGTTTCATTTGAAACCACCTTTGTGAATACCAAAATCAGCAAAACCCACGGTTGAAACCATGGTTTCTGCAAAAACCA
The DNA here is from genome assembly GCF_037042905.1 of Lytechinus pictus. Taxonomy (NCBI): domain Eukaryota; kingdom Metazoa; phylum Echinodermata; class Echinoidea; order Temnopleuroida; family Toxopneustidae; genus Lytechinus; species Lytechinus pictus. The sequence goes on along the minus strand of NC_087245.1, from coordinate 855,481 downwards.
CCTTTGTGAATTCGGGCCCAATAGTTTAAAAACGAGCACATGGACCCCATTTTTTAAATATTTTAATGTCTTCAAAATATATTCTTCTACAAATCTGGAGAGTACGATGAAAATGACATGGATTTTGAATGTTTGGGGGCAAAACTTCGAAACCATTCGCATTTTAGACGGCATTATTAGACTTTTGCAGTTTGGACGCATTTTGGGTGATTTTCATGCCAACTCTCATCACTCTGGACACTTATACTGTCATAGTTAAAAAACAAGCATATCTGGACCCCATTATTTTAACTTCCCTACACATTCGATATGCATTTCTCTACAATTTAGCCAAATTTGATGAAAATGACATGGATTTTGAAAAAAGTGCAGCTTACAAAATACTTGTTAATTTTTGAGTAGATTCACGTCTTTGAAGATTTGTTTTTTTCCGAGTTTTTGCACCATTCTTGCCAAATGAGGGTGCTGCTGACTCCAAATAGATATAGTTTTACCAATTAAAAGACTCTTACTTTGGTATACACTTTTTATATATCTTGAAAATTTGATGAAGTTTGATGCCACTGAGTAAAGATGATTTAAACTCATTTGGTGAATTCGTGAGGTCTAAGAGAGGCATAATTCTCTTGATTGCGCAAGATTGCATATCATTGAAATACGGCGACTTTGAAGACCCGTAGAAAAAAATAAGCACATGAACCTATATCATTTTTTGCATTTTCATAATGGATAGATACCAAAGTAACTCTCTGCAAAATTTTGTGAAAATGACATGGACTTCATTTTAACTCTCTCTCTCGTTTCAGTTCCTCCGCTGTTCGGAGATTGGCAGGTATCACTGCAAAAGTTGAGTCTATGAGTCTGGTAAATGTCAAGTCCAGGGGGATTGAAAGACAGGCAGGTTACTGAGAGTTGACAGGTTTAACTGTGGAACGTCCTTTGGCTTTGGATTTAAGTAACTTAATACGTAATAGGCCCTACTGTTTTTGTTGTTTTATTAAATATAAATCTCAGAAAATATAAATGACATTGTAAATTGTTTGCTTAATCTCACAAACAGTTACAGATACCGGTATATGCACAAAAGAATATAATTATCAAACAAAAACTTCATTTTGGGGGCTGCTAACCGTTAGAGGCAGTGCTACTGGTAGTACTGCTACCCACTGCATCAACAATTGCAGTCCTGGTCCCGCGATCCGCCCCATGCCTAGTCTGCTGGGCAAACCCTTCACTCGAGTTAAGAGTCTGAATGTGCAGCCTACTCATGCCTTGTGCACTGAAGGCTCTCTCGCTCAACAGCTAGTTTTGTATGTGCTAGTCTTTGCGTGGAGGCACACTTATTGATCAAAGTTCCAATCAGGGTCTGTGCCTGCAGACTACCACATGCCATGGTCCCTCTCTCCCACGAGAGTCCCAGTGCATTACGGTACCGGTACGTACCGTACCGTACGGTACTGAGACTGAGTCAGGAAGAAAAATGAACTCACCTAAAAATCGACGCCTCTCTGTTTTTTCTTTTCCTCCATCAATCACATAAGTAAGTTCTACTGGATCAAATTTTGCATTTCTCCTCTCTTCTGCAATATCGGGATTGATATTTACAGTTGGAGGGGATCTTGCATCCACTTTATGACTCCTAACATTGAGATTCGCCATTTTTCTCAATCAGCCAGCTAATACTAGTCCCCAGTAATAGTACAGTACGTCTATGTACAGTACCTACGTACCGACACCGGCCTCACAATCGATGCATGCCAGATATCGATAGGCCGCGCGCGTATGAGACGCCGATTGTACCAATATTATATAGAACAATTATTTGTTATATAATCATTATTTATCAAATAATAACTATTATTTATATATAATTTACATTTTATTTGTAAATAACTACTATTATATAAAATAACGTTTCTAATTATTTATAAATAATTCCAAGTAATACTTCATTATTTGTAAATAATAATAGTTCGACATTCCATTATTTATAAATAATGATTATTTGTTTTTCATTATTTATAAATAATGATTATTTGTTTTTCATTATTTATAAATAATGATGATTTGTTTTTCATTATTTACAAGTAATGATTATTTGTTTTTCATTATTTACAAATAATGATTATTTGTTTTTCATTATTTACAAATAATGATTATTTGTTTTTCATTATTTATAAATAATGATTATTTGTTTTTCATTATTTATAAATGATGATTATTTGTTTTTTATTATTTATAAATAATGATTTTCGTTTTTCATTATTTATAAATAATGAAGTAGACGTATTCATTATTTAACAAATAATCATTATTTATAAATAATGGAAAACTCAACAAATTATTTATAAATAAAGAAATGTGCACTGGCATTGTTAATAAATAATTATTATTTATAAATAATAGAAAACTTATTTATAAATAGTGGAAAAACGAATTGCAATTATTTATGAATAATGAAGTATGTAGTGTCATTATTTATAAATAATGAAAAACGAAAATAATTATTTATAAATAATAAAAAACAAATAATCATTATTTATAAATAATGAAAACAAATAATCATTATTTGTAAATAATGAAAAACAAATAATCATTATTTATAAATAATGAAAAACAAATAATCATTATTTATAAATAATGGAATGTCGAACTATTATTATTTACAAATAATGAAGTATTACTTGGAATTATATATAAATAATTAGAAACGTTATTTTATATAATAGTAGTTATTTACAAATAAAATGTAAATTATATATAAATAATAGTTATTATTTAATAAATAATGATTATATAACAAATAATTGTTCTATATAATATTGGTACAATCGGCGACTCATACGCGCGCGGCCCGATACCGGCTTCACCATCTTCGGAGCAATCAGGGGCCTGTTGCATGAAAGGGTCTTTCGTAGAACCATTCTACGTAAGAACGAGATATCGCTCAACTGTTTCACAAAGCCGATTTGGGCGATACGAAGAATGGTCCTTGGAAAGACACCTCCAGACATGTCCTACGTAGGCATGATCTTCTTTGCACACCGCCCGCCACCGTCGGCATTGAGAGAAAATGCATTTACGGCAAGCCACACTGACATATCACCTCTAAACATTTTTTTTGGTTGCACTCTGATGCATTTTATCTGGGATGGTGCCAAGCTATGTTTTATATGGGTTCTATAGTTGTCATCAATTTCAGGTCGTCTTTTTGCACGACAGGACGACCAAAAACGGATGTCATTTTAACTTCTCCGGGGTACATGTATTATTCCCGGGGGTAATGTATAGGGCCAAATATTTTTTTTAAATAATATGTTTTCTTCTATTCTCCCTCCGTCTTATCCCCACCCCTTTTCTATTAAAAAAATAAACTTGAAATACTTGAAATGGGCGGCACTATATCTCTTTAGCCGACCCCAGTCATGCTTTCTCATTAAAGATAAACAACAAATTTCTTTAAAAGAAATTATGTAAGGTAAAAAACGTGTTCAATAACATTCAGCAAAAAAAAAACAAGACAAACAAAACTAAGATGTTAAACATGCTAAATCATTTATTTATTTTTATTTTATTTTCATTATAATTATTTTTTTTGCTGAGATTTATTTTAATCAATGAAAATTAATTGTTGGATTTGAAACAGTGAAACAAAACAAAAAACCTGCAGCTAATATTGAATTTAAGATACAAATTAAGCCTATAGCTTACGAATCCATCACAATCATTACAAATGAAGATAAGTTCATTAAAGAAAAGATTATGGAAAGTCCATACGAAGAGGCGCATTTTAAATCTTTTATGTTATTTCTTAAACCTTATATTCTTATATAAACTTCCATAAATTAAGTGATCATCTTTAAATATGACCAGCGTTTATGATCGTTGTCATATTTAGCATTATTTCTGTAAAAGTATTTTTCCATTGCGGAGTGATTCACACCCTTTTCTATGTTTTAATTATTATTGCAAAGTACTACTTTATCCACTTGGACATGTTTGCAGCAATTTTCATATTTTCATTTTCTTCTGTTACTCATCATGCAACTGAGGTATGTTTATACTCTAAACACTCACATTTGTATTTCTTGCGTTATATCTGACAAATAAAATAAATAAATTAGATTTTTCACACGCAGCCTCTCATATTTTCCTTTTTAGTCTCATACAATCAGACACTGTTGATTTTGTTTACTCCATTCAAACCCTATATTTACCTCAACAAATAACATATTAACGCATAATTTGCAAAATTATCATTATATACAAGTATTCTATAAAAATACAGAATATTGAACTCATAAATGTCGAAATTACCTAGTTAAATCAATTTTTATGTCGGACAAGGGTCTCTTTCGTTGAAATATCAATAAAAGGTGTCTCTAAAAAGACACCGTGTTCTAAATAAGGGAAATAATGAAAATTTCGATTTTATTTAGTTATGTTTGTGAATCTTTAAAGTTTTTTTCTCTTTTAACCTCATAAAGTAAGCTCCATACATCAATTCTACTATCAGTAATAAATAAAACATTATTTGATCTCCTTTTATTGAAATATCGGATTTTATGTAAAGTCGTCATTCAGAAATAAAAGGTTCAGGTGACGATGAAGACTAAATATTTTTCCGATACTATCGATATCAAACGATGTCGCGGACTTGGAAGACAAAATTGCCTTCGTGAAACGGAAAGCGCTGATTTGTCGCCAATCTTCCTATCTCGGAAGAATGGTCCTAGGACGTTCCTACGTATCGCTCATCTCGTCATGCAACAGGCCCCTGGTGATCAGCTGGGGGCGTGGTGGTGGTACGGGGTCACAGAGATACGATCTTACGTATAAGCTCCCGAAGGGAGCTAGAGAGGGAACTCTTTCCGCGCGTTTTTATTTCCCATAGGTTTTGTACATAGCCAACATGGCTGCCGGCGGACAATTTGAAGGATTATTTTGGAGGGTCAATGTTTTATTCATGAGAATGACGTCAAAATACGCATAATGCACTTGTATGATTGGATTAAACGCTAATGTTTTATTCATGTACTCATGCATTAAACATTTTTTTCCGTCCCACAATTCCCTACGATAACTGTGCGAAGTGTCGTTCTTTTGGACTCTGCGAATTTGAAGTTTCTGAAACGAAATAGCTAGACAGAATTATCTGTTTATAGAATTGATGTTCGAAATCATGGTTTCTGAGTGAACTTCATTGGAGCGGAAAATCTTGGAGGGAACATCAATACTATTCTAATGACATTCCATAGGAATAAAAGTAAGTTACTGTTGTAGTAAGTCACCCCACCCCCCATATAGGTCTTCCACCGGGAGATGGCGCTGGACCCCTTTTAGACGCTGGAGGACGTTGGATCCCTTGGATCATCGTATTTGAAGCTGAACTCACACGGAATAGACAGGAACTAGGACATCACTCCAGGAAAATACTGGTTAGTGACTTATTCCTTATATTCTAGCTTCAGGTATCAACCTAGTGGTCAAGCTGGGGGCGCGACCGCTACAGTGGCGCTGCGAGCCTGACTGTGCCTGCTTTTGTGGGCATTTTAGGCCAAATTATTGAAATTAATTGGGGTATAATTGTCTCGCGGCGAGCTAACGGCCCCCTATTGCGCATCGGACGAGCAAATCCCTATGCCCCGCTGCGTGGGGGGAAATGGTCGCCGCTCGAGTACGAGAAATCAGTTTTAGATTGGGCTAATTACAGTTGATAAGGCTAGATTCAGAGCCTTGTCGTATTGCGTATATTCTATGAATATTGTCCCTTGTTTCATGTTTGCGATTGTCCTGAATTGAGAGGTTAAATCTTGATTTGGGACATATTTAGGCAATCGTCCCCTGTCTTTTTTGGTAAGGTTTTCGTCGCGGGGACTGATGGTAGTTCCGGTCCCGTGACGGAAATTTCCAGAAAGGGGGGGAGAACACACGTGTTGTTGTGTTGTGAGTTTGTTTTAGTTTTGTGCTTTAATATCCGTTTTTAGTTGTGGACTGTGTTTCACGTTGGTGTGATTGTGTGATTTGCTTGTGATTTTGGGTGTTTGGATGATTTTTGTGTCGTTTTGCGAGTGATTTGTGAGTGAACTATTTTTGTTGGGGTGAGAGGTGCGTAAGAGTGTGTGTGTTCCGGCTAGGTAAAAGCGCGCGGCCCGATCCAAGATTTCACGGCGATCTATTGGCGGAGAGATATTATTGGTTCTCTCTGCCACCGACCGGCGCCATCTTGTTTTACATCGTCGGCTCAACGTTTGGGTCTAGTTTGAGATCCGAACTGACGTCAGGCCGGACCAATCCATCGCACGTATACGGGTAAACAACGGCGATTATTTGGGCGAGTAGGACGGGAGGCCAGACTGACCAACAAAGGTAGGGCATTATCCCAATCCTCTCTCGCCTGCCTATTTCGGATATTTTGAATTTTGTGTGGTGTTTTAGGGTGTTTTGTCCAAATTTTGGGGGAACGTTTTGTACTCGAAGCTGGGTAGAATTCACGGTAATTATCGAGATCTAACCAGTTAGACCGCCCGATCATTTCCGGGTTTGACGTTAGATCCAGTGCAACTGTGCACGACCATTGGTTGTGTATTGCATACCTAATAGGTTGGTTTTTGGTGCCAGTGTGTAGTGTTGTGTTGCGTGTGGACCCACCCTTACAAAAAATTCCTGCAGTACTTTAGTGGTACTCTGTTGTACCTGTGTGATACTTCTGTCATACACGACGGTACCTCAGAATTACCACAGGACTTCTGTGGTATCACTCTGTGATAGTTCTGTCATACTTCTGTGGTACAGGAAAATATGAAAATTTCCTGCAATACCTTAATGGTACTCTGTCGTACCTGTGTGATACTTCTGTTGTACAAAACTGTATATAGAACTACAACAGGACTTCTGTGGTATCACTCTGTGATAGTTCTGTCATACTTCTGTGGTACAGGAAAATATGAAAATTTCATGCAATACCTTAATGGTACTCTGTCGTACCTGTGTGATACTGCTGTTGTACAAAACTGTATATAGAATTACAACAGGACTTCTGTGGTATCACTCTGTGATAGTTCTGTCATACTTCTGTGGTACATAAAAATATGAAAATTTCATGCAATACCTTAATGGTACTCTGTCGTACCTGTGTGATACTTCTGTTGTACAAAACTGTATAAGGAATTACTACAGGACTCCTGTGGTATCACTCTGTGATAGTTCTACTTCTGTGGTACATAAAAATATGAAAATTTCATGCAATACCTTAATGGTACTCTGTCGTACCTGTGTAATACTTCTGTTGTACATAACTGTATACAATATCACTCTGTGATAGTTATGTCGTACTTCTGTTGTACATGAAAATTCTAAAATATCCTGCAGTACTTCTATGACAACCCTGCGATACTTCTGTTGTATATGAACATTTTTTAAATTTCCTGCAGTACTCCTATTACTAAGCACTTCTATGGAAACCCTGTGATACTTCTGTGGTACATGAACATTTTGAAATTTCCTGCAGTACTCGATCCTATTAAAGACACTTCTATGAAAACCCTGTGATACTTCTGTGGTAAATGAAAATTTTGAAATTTCCTGCAGGACTCAATATAGGCACTTCTAAAATTCTATGGCAACCCCAGTGCTATACTTTCAAAATTTCCTGCGGTACTTCTCATGCAGCCACCCCAGAAATATGACTGAAACTGTATCACAGACGCTACTGGTGTATTTTCTGTGGTACAGTACATGAAAAAATTAGTTTCCTTCAGTACTTGTATGGAAGCCCTGTTTGTACCACAGACTAATTTTTTTATTTCCAGTGAGGGATTTATCTTTTTTTTCAGTTTCGGGAGAGGTCAGTAGCGTATTGAGTCTTATATTTTTAGAAGGCCATATGGCTTAAAAGGGCACCATTCATTTTAAAAAGTACAATTTTTTATATGAAAATTTAATTTTGTGATAGCTAGATTGTGACATATAGGCCCTATTTCAAAATTATATTTCACCCTGTCCCATTGTGTAGGTCTATATCAGCGAGGGGGGGGGGGGGTTATGCCTACTGAGACTCAGAGGTTTTAAGTTTGATAGCTTCTATTTCTACGAGAAAGGGTACTATACGTACTAGATCAAAACTAGGAGCAAAGCGCGAACTGAAAAATGCGAAAAATTATTGACCCCAAAATGGGCAACTTATATTTTGAGGACTATTGTTCGTTTTCAGGGTTATTTCTTTTTCATGCGCTCTTTTAAATTTCAATTATCATTTTTGTTTTGTTTGTTCGCCACTTATTTTTCATAAAAAACAGGATGAATAATAAAAAAATGACTATATTTAAAAGGGTACGTGTTGAAATATACAGGACACACCTAACACTCTTAGAGCTTAATGGTTGTGAGGAAGCCGGGTTGAATTTCAAAGAGATATTGTAATGAATAAAAATATAAGCATGAACGTATTATTCTACTTCATCCATCTCTTTCTAACAATACAAGAAAATAATTGAAGGGGAGGTCAACGCTAGAGATAATCAATAAATAGAGTAAAATTCACAAAACAAAATGCTTAAAATTTATTCAAAATCGGATGACAAATAACGAAGTTAAGTTGAATTTTAAGGATTTGCAATATTCCCATGAAACAGTTTTATTTAGGCATGTCTCATGAATATTCATTAGGTGGGCTGATGATGTCATATCCCATGTTCTTTTGTACAATATATGAAATTAGATTTATTCAACATATTTCTACCAAGAACTTAAACAATTGGAATGACGACTAATTAACCGCATTAGTTATTTAATGCAGCAACTTTACAATGGGGACACATTATTTACACATGTATTGAAAAAATAGATAATCATAATTTCATATCTAACATTAAAAAAGAAAAATGGGAATGTCACATCATCAGCCCACCAAATGAATATTCATGACGATGTGCACACTATCTGTTTTCACAAAATATTGATAAACAATTAACATAAGAAAGTTCAGCGTTGAATGTTGATTAAAAAATAAATCTCAGTTTAAATGCTATCTAAGATTTTGTTTTACACGTTTCATAACCAAGTTTTAATGCGATTCTGGCCCCTTAAAGTTTTTATTGCGAGAAAATACATTTTTCCAAGTTTCCCATCTATTTTTTTATTTATTTTTTTTTAGTAAAAAGGACCTATTTTCTTACAAATATATTATTATAAATAAAATTACTTCAATATTTGTTCTCCTATTCACAATATTTTTTACAGGTGGAATAGGATAAACTAAAAATAGGATATTTAATTTCCATTTTAAGGCCTATTTTTTGCTTTATATCCCCGGTTTATATCTTTGCCACCTTGCAATATGTTAGCCAGGCTGGTTTATATCTATTTCTTTTTAAATCAAATAAATTTGGATATTTTCAATCTATTTTTATGATGCGAAGCTATATATAGTTTGTAAATATGTTTTTTAATTGCAAGAACAATCTTGTATCTCTGTTCACATATGATGGCAGTTTATTTTGCTTCTTTTTTTCTAATTTGTATGAAGTTTGTATCTATATATTTTCAAACTATTTTCCATCCTTAAAGTGTCACAACCGATATCATATTATTTTTTACCTCGTTGGCAAAGTTATTATCTTTTCTTATGTTTCGCTTCAAAATGGTATCTTTATATTTGCTTGTCTTGCTCCTCCACCCCTTATCAAAATACCCTGCCGGCACTTGATCTAAGATTATTTTCTTTTACTACTTGAACCTTATAAAGGGATCTTTCCTTCGATCGCAAGAAAGGATAAAATGTGTGTTTTTGAAAAGAAATAAAATTAAAAATACATAGGATTGGAGCTGTGATTTTCCTCATTGCTTTCTTTGTCATCCTACTTGCATACTAGTAGGCCTATATAACATATTTTCAGTAAAATTGTGAGACATGTTTTTAAATCCTATCCTTATATTAAAAAAAAAGAATAAAGAGAAAGAAAAAAATTAAAAGACATAGAAAAGAAAAAGAAAGGAAGAAGAAATAAATATTTGAATTTTACTTTATTCAATTCCTTTACGTTAATAATATGATATATAAATGATGGCGAAAATAGTCAAATTGTCTGGTTTCCAAGTAAAAAGTAAGACCCCCCCCCCCCCCTCCGAGCTCCCCGTACAAACGTACAAACGCACGGACTGTACCGTATACGTGTTTCCGGTTCCGCCATTTGAAAAAAAACGTTCGTAACTGCTCAGCTGAACCCGAAGCTTGATGAAGAAGGCCGTCAATATTTCAACAAAAACTAACAGAATATGGATCAGATTCGGACAACGACTTCTTAAGACATTCACACAACAGGCTAAACAGTAAGTTAGATCCATTTTTCGTAGTTTGGCGCGGCAAGCACTTAAATTTCTTCGACTTTTTAATCATTACCGTACGGCCACTGCACTGCCGTTGTTCCCGATCGCTTATCGGGTGGGGGCTGATCTGCGGTGTGCGCGGCCGGGGACGGCCAACGGCTGGCTAAGTTAGTAGTATATTGATGGCGGCGGTGAGGATGTTTGTATTGTCATGATTGTAGCCAGGTCAGGGGTGGGCGCTAATGCAGTTTCGCACCGGCCGATTAATACCAGCATACCTCATCACCAATATTTGTTCCCAAATGTCATGACAAGTCTCTCAGACTCAGTCACATTTGAAGTCAATAATATCCACCACTTTTCAAAATATCGTGATCGGGAATGGCTGTAGGCCTAGCCAGGCGGCTTCTAGAGAGTGAAAATCATTTACTAACGTAACTTCGTAAGGTCACTCTCATATGAAGCCAGGGATCCTTTCTCATATACCCACACAGAGGAAGCCAAAACTTGAAACTTTCACCCCCGGCCCCGAGATTTCTACTTTCCTTCTAAAAGATCTAGCCTAACGTTAGACCTAAATCATGTACATGGGATAAAACTTAATTTCCAACATTTCTACGCTCTCGTCGTTATTTTTGAAGAATAAATTCATTCCAAAAAATGCGAAAAATATCATGATTAGACGGAAGAGACTTGCCCGATGTTTACGCCGCCATCTATGTGAGAAACTTCATGTTGGCTCTAAATCATCAATTTTGAGACGGATAGAGGCATGGAGAAGAACTGAAACTTTGTGTGCAGGAAGAATATTAGTTTTAATTTTTTTAAAGAGCGTGATGTTGCATGAATTTGATATCCCCCCCCCCCCATAAGATCCCACTTTTTGTCACTCGGAATATCAGATCGACAGATCCAGTTCACGGTCTCAAAGTTTGGGTAGGTGGAGCGTAGTGTAGCAATAGTGAAGTGGAGTGGAGCCTGCACAAACTTCACTCGAGGTAGGCAATCCCACAAATTTAAAAGAGGTTTCTATAAAATCAAGTCCGGCCTTCTATGAACATGACAAACTTACGAAAAGATGTGAAGTCAATTCACCCTAAATATCATCAATATCCCTCAAATAGCTTCATTTAAGCACTAATTTCTCTTCCGGTTTATAAAATATGGATCCGTCTTTAATTTCCAAAATTGTTCGTCTAACTAGCTAAAGGACGCATGTTTTATCTACATATTAAAGACACTACATAGAAAAGACTAGGCACAAAGACTATTATACATGTAAATCGATGCAAAGCATTACGCGATGTCGGCAAAGTGCCCAATCTTCTTATTGTAAAGACTTTAGCGACAATAACAGACTGTGAGTAAGGCCCGGGGGGGCCACTTCCATTCACGAGTGGATACCATGCGCGACCATGGGGTCTCGAAAAGCACCCTAAACACGTAATTTCCATATTCTGAAAAGGCACCCCTTAACAAGTATTGGCGTGTGAAACCCTACCCTTAACAATTGGAAATAAAACGATACTCTTGGCAAATATTCCCTGAAATGAACCCCTAAATAAGTACAGGAATGTTTTATTGTTACGGGTCCTTTGGTCGTCGGCTTTACCTTATTTGGTTTAGTACGACCCCACCTTCTACACCTCGTGCAAATCGGACTCTAAACACGAAGTGTTGGGGCAAAATGGACATCCTTTATAAAACATTTTAATTTTGTTTTATCATTCCCGCAAATTCGACCCTAAACACGTAATTTTCCTAGCGAAATAGACACCCTCTTTTCATTATTTTTGTGTTTTTGACACCCTTATCACGTTACGTACGTAACGTGCCCTATCGTGGAAAGGACATCCTTTTTACGTGTTTTTTTGGTCGCGCATGGTATCCAGTCGTCAATGTAAGTGGCCCCCCCGGGGAGTAAGGTTAAAATGCTCCTCTACTTTTAATGTTTTCATTAGTGCTGTTGTCGGGAACAAAAATCCATGTCGACATGTCGCTTAAAAATTAATCCCGACATCGACAATGTCGACATGAAAAAGGGACCGTAATTTAGCCTGGGCTCCCTAACATAAAAAAAAAGCATTCGATCGTGGAACAACACTCTCAATCAAATATATTCACCTTGACACGAGTGATATCCCCACACTAGATCTATATAATACAGGCTCAGTTCGGGAATTGAGCTTCCAAAATCACCGATTTAATCCACATTTTTTTTCTGGAGAATCAAGTTTTTGTACCAGGATCCGGTTTCGAAAGCATTGCTCAATAACACTCGTAGCCAATTTGAGAATCACCAATTACAACAGTGATCATTGCTGCAAACGCAAGCTCCTCAATTTGACAATGAAAAGTAATGAAAATCGACCGATAATTTCAGTATCACTTCCGCGGCGATCCGTGCAACGATCTCCAAACGAATGAAGGGAAGTTTTCTGTGACTTCGTGATATGAAGTAAGCGCTCAATTGCGGCAGTCACAACTTTGACAAAAACACGTGTTCGCTGCTGCTCACGTTTATGTGAAAAGTAATGCATTGAGGAGCAACGTATTATCAAGCACGGTGAATAGCGCGCGATGGGTACATATTTCCGTGGATGGGTACGGTGAATGCTACTCTCGCTATAACGGGATATCGAGGGCGGCTCGATCGGGCAGGCCGGCCCTGCACTGACGTATTTCTACTGCCGCACAGCTCGCAGATATTCTTTTTTCATTTAATGCGCTGCTAAGCTGAATAAACCTTTTAATCGCGCCAATTACTGTGGATAAATGCTTCTAACTTTTCAGCTAATCTTAACACTCGTGATTGTAGGCTAGACCCCTTTTTATTTTATGTTTACATGTCGATGTGGGTGCGTGCATGTCGACATGTCGGAATTTTGAAAATCCTTCGTATGTCGACATCAATGTCGATATGAGGCCTATCGACAACAGCACTAGTTTCTATTGATTTTATGTTGAATATTATTAAAGAATATGACTCTTTGCACCTGAATTGTAACACTGAAATATGGAAATGAAGAAGTTTTATCATGTATTTTTATTACATCATGTATTTGTATTAACCTGCAAATAAAATTTTACTATGTCACTCAAATTCATTTCATTTCATTAAAGATTCAAAGAGGGATCTCTGGATGATCGAGCAGCAAGTCCAGCATTATGTGGGAAAGATACTACAGGTGTACACAGAAAAGGCCATGTTCTTGTACAAGACACGGTTGGAGTTCATAAAAGGTGATTATATAGGCATTCACTTCAGTAGATATTATAATTACAAAATTAAGCAGATTGTATTCATGCAGTGGCATACAGTGTAATCCTTGTTAGAAGATGTAGATTTATTCTTCATTGTTTTATTAAAGAGTTTCAATATGTGCTTATGACAATTTGTTTGCATTATAAATTGTTTGTCACTCTTCGGCTTAGTTTGCTTTTATAAGCAAGAATATGCTAAGAGAGATAGCCGCAAGGACCTCATTATCCGATAGATATGTACTTGTGAAAAGAGATCTAGATGGGGGCAAAACACCTTATTTCTTGTATTTTTATGTTGTTCATGTTATCGTAATGGTATGTGTTTTTTTTTCTACAGATTAAGCTGCCTCGTGCTATACAGACTTGGATAAAAACAAGCTGTCCAATGAATGGTGACTACTCAAGAGGAGCCAGAAAGTCAACTAAAGCCAGGGTATTTTGGGAGTTGATATGGCGGGGGGAGGGGGGGTTTCCAGGGCCCCCCCCCCCTTCCTTGAGATCTTGACCGCACAATCGCGTCTAACATTGGCACATGGGTTGTCTAGGGCATAATTTACAAAATTAAATTGTAAATTATTTCACGCAAATTGTTAGTAAGTGATAATACTAATTTATGCGTAATTAGAATACAAAATCATACTTTTTCCTCTATTGCATTGACTTTGTACACAAAATCACGTTTTTGAGCAATTTTTGGTATGACATGTACTTACATAATGTCACGTTATTACAGAACCACGTACCGGGTGACACAAGATTGGTCTCAAAAGATGCACAAGACTAGAAAGAGGCATGTTTTAAAAAAATTGTGCGACAGCATGGTCGCAAAATTTTTGGAAGGGGGGGGGGTCAAATTGGTCCAATTTAACTAAGGGTTAATAACTGGGAGGCTGCATTAGCTGCCTTTTTACTTTCAAGTCTTGCACATCTTTTGAGACCAAATTTGTGATGCCTGGGTACGCTGTTCCGAAATTTCGCAACATTTTTATGTATTAATCCAACACAAATACTGTTTCTTGCTAAAAATTCACAATTAGTATACCAGTAATATACATTTATCAAGTCAAATTATTTAATTACATTTATAATCATAAAAGCTTTGATAAAGTATAAAAAAAAAACAAAGAGTTGTATGTAGGCCTGGGACTTTCGGGTTTTTTCTCTTCGGGTACCCGTGGTAATTTTCGGGTGGGTACCTGAAAATCATGTCACTTGAAATATGACTGGTGGAAAAACCCCATAGGTGACGTCATCAAGCCAATGCGATGCAAGCCAATTTATGAATGAAAATATAGTAAGCATGCGCATTGCAAGCCTCCCGTGCCCCACGCAGTATTCCATCGAAACAAGTTTCAATACTCTGTCACCTCGTACCAAAATCGACCTAGAATTCCACTTTCCTATATATCATATGAATTATAAAAGGTTTTCTCACCGATACTGCACAGGTAAGCAAATTTTTATTCTTGCTTTTCCGTCAAAATCTTACGAAGTAGCATCGATATTACATCGTGTTCGTGAGTTTGTATCGCTACGTGAACAAAGTCAATTGATTTCCGGGTTTCAGAGCGTCAAATGCGCCAGCCAATCACGATCGTGTTCCCATTTTCGGTTTATGATGAACTAAAAATGGTAACAAGAACGTGATTGGCTGGTGCTTCGTAGGTCGATTTTGGTATGAGGTGACAGAGTATTGCAGACTTGTTTTGACGTAATACTGCGTGGGGCTGAGGCTTGCAATGCGCATGCTTACTATATTTTCATTCATAAATTGGTTTGCGTCGCAGTGGCTGGATGACGTCACTGCGCTGCAAAAGAAACATGGCGATGATTGAACGATCTCGGTCACATCATCATCACTTGAAAACTTGTATATTTATGGATATTTAGAGGGTAATTGGTGAAATTCAAAATGAGGCTTGTGTACTTTTGTAATGAGTTACAATCATGTCTTACACTACGCAATACAAATCAAATACATGTACATTATACTGGTGAGCAATTTTCGGGTATCGGGTATTGATTTTTCTACTCGGGTACCCGGGTTTTAGTCCCAGCCCTAGTTGTATGAAAATTTTCAAAAATAATGAAAGGTAAAAGAAAACAAGATTACAATGTCCATTGCAAGGGGGCTAGTCTAGCTATTCAGGATAATTGGGATTTTATTCAGTTTTTAATTGACATAACATTATGACAAGATCCCTCCATTTAGTGTATAAACAGCACATGGCCATGATTGAAATTCATATAACATTAAAGTATGCAAACCAGGCAGCTACATGTACATGTAGGACTCACTGCTTGTCAATTCTATTGTCTGCCAGGGTCAAGTGACATACAGTGCACATGTATAACATACATGTGTGAAAGTACATAAGAAAATCAGCTTTTTATTTTTGTACTGTAACATTGGGTGAACTGGTGATCACTTTGGATATGATGCTCTTCATATTGGTTTATTTTATGTATATGAATTTTTGGATAATCATTAAGAATTAAAGCCATTTACTTAATATATGGAAGCATAAGCCCATCAAAGAACAGAATTATGTCATGTACAGCTAATTCATTTTGCGTGATATTACAATTGTAATTGTTTACTTGAGCAAGTAATTTGAATTGCTGCATGACCTAAACAATGACATGTTCCAATTCGAATAGTAACATGACCTAAAGAAGAGTTACTCCACCTCGATTGAGAGTGCTTATGTTAAATAATTGATGTTGCTACTTCAAATAATTGAGGTCAATCAAATTGGTCATAATTATTCAAGTCAATTTTGAGCTATATGTCATAATTAATTAGGTCATATACTAATTGAAATTACTAAATGACTCGAGTAGGTATGAATTCACATTGCCACATGACCTTAATTATTTTATGTAGCAACATCAAGTATTGAACGTCATTTAGTTATCAATTATGACATGTAGCAAATCAAATTACATGCCGCAATTTCGTGTTTATGATGGGCTCATGCTTACATTCATATATAACCCTTCAATACGTAGTTGGAGCAATTCTTAGACAAGAAGACTGTGTAAAATGATATGCCTATTCAATGTCAAAAAGGTTAATGTCTCAATAGATTTGATCTACGTTTTGGCAAAGTAATCTTATGTTCATATTTTTTCTAACCTATGGTGAACGTTCTAAATCATGTGAAATTCATTCAAAAATATCTTTCAGTATTTATGGACTTAAGTGAATTCTGAGCAAAATGAAGTGATTATGATTACGTTCATGTACTTTAAGTTTATACTGGTGATCAACACATCATAATTTCATCCCTTACTGTATGTGCACCATGCATTATCTGTACATGCAGAAGTGGTTATCCATTGTTTCATAACATGGTTGAGTAAAGGATGTTCTGCTTTTAGTATTAAGCCAATCGGGTGTTGACAAGAAGGGGAAAATGCAATTGCTCAGCTATTACAGTTTTTTTTGCAACCATAATACTGGTTAAGCCTTGGTTACATTCGCCGGCTCGTGGCCTTACGTCGAGTCAAAATTAACAGTCTTAATCATCCTTGTACCAGCTACTACCAGCTACACGTGGGTGGTTTGTACAGGAATACCTAAAACTGCTGATTTTGTCTCGCCGTAAGGCAACCGGTCAAGGAATGTGACCAAGGTATTAATAATAATCGCTTATTGTTGTGTTAGAGGGAAGGATTCTGGGTCGAATCTAGCTTTCTTTATGTGATCTCAAAATGGCAGCAATGTATGAATAGTGAAAGTAGTTCATGTGGCATCTCAATGTTCATGGATATAAATCTTTGTACATGTCTTATCCTAAAGATGAAATGTTACTGCATTATTCTAGCAGTCATTTATGATATCAAAGATGTTCTATACTGTGCATAGTACAGCTCATACATAATAAAGGTATGTGAATATGCTTTTAACGTCTTTGCAAATTTGTGGGTTTTTTCACGCCTCTTTTCATTAGTCAAGATGTCAAAGTTGTTGTGCTGGATCACAGGAAATTCTTACAAACTACTACGCCTAACAAACCAGTGCAGGACGGTGTCGTGAGAAAATCGCACAGACTACTACAGGACAATACCATAGGATTGTCACAGGAAATCAACAAGAATACCCCTGCAGGTTTACCACAGTAAAGTATCACAAGAAGGCTGCAGGATGAGACCAATAATGCCACAGAAGATATCAAAGATCAGTATCACAGGAATACCACAGGACAGTACTGCAGGAATTGTCCTGCGGTAAGGTCTCTTGGTATTCCTGCAGTACTGTCCTGTAGTACTGTTCTGTAGTACTTTCCTGTGATACTGGTCTGCGGAATTCCTAAAGTACTGTCCTGTCATACTGTCCTGTGATACTATTTATCACCACAGGATAGTATCACAGGACAGTACTACAGGAATACCAGACCAGTATCACAGGACAGTACTACAGGAATACGAGACCAGTATCACAGGACAGTACTACAGGAATACCAGACCAGTATCACAGGACAGTACTACAGGAATACCAGACCAGTATCACAGGACAGTACTACAGGAATACCAGACCAGTATCACAGGACAGTACTACAGGACACAGTACCAGAAGCCTGCGGTACTCCTGTAGTACTGTCCTGCGATACTGTTCTGTAGTACTTCCCTGTGATACTGGTCTGCGGTATTCCTGTAGTACTGTCCTGTCATACTGTCCTGTCATACTATCCTGTCATACTGTCCTGTCATACTATCATGTGATACTATCCTGTGATACTATCCTGTGATACTGTCCTGTAGTACTAATAGTAGTGTGGTAGTGGTTGTAGCGGTTGTAGCGGTTGTGGTGATCGTGTCCTGTCATACTTCCTGCCATACTTATGCGGTTATTACCACAGGAAGTATCACAGGACACGGACCTGTTGTACTCCTGTTGTACATTTCTGTAGTACCGTCCCAAATTACGTGCACGTAATTCCTGCAGTACTTTCCTGCGATACTTCCTGCAGTACATATCACAGAGTACTACAGGAATTTTTTGTAAGGGCACCCACTCGTTGTAGCGGGGAGTCCGTTGCCAAATAAATAAAAGAAAAAAAAAAAAAAAATTTTTGAGAGAGTGTGGGGTGACTGTGTATGTGAATAAGTACATGTAATTTGTCTGTGGTGTGAGCGGGCACTAGTCACTAGCGTGATTGAGGACAGAACCAGCTTCGAGGATTAATAAAATAAATAGCCTAGGTAAATTAATAAAAGACAAGTTAGGCTTAACGTTAGAGGTTAATATAAATATTTTTAGAGCTACAATTATTCTTTTTGGCAGTGATAGTGCAAACTATTAGCCACAACCGGACTAAACTAATCTAATTAATAATAAAAGCTAGAATTTTATACCATAAATTGGGTTTGCATTTGGACCTAATTTTTTGGGATAGCTTTTTTGGATAACTTTAGCAGGTTTTTGGTCGGGCTTATCGCTGTGCCTAACCATTGACTGTTAAAGGTATATTTTTGGACTTTTACCGGTTTTATAATTTTAGTTGCTAAAAATAAAAGAATTGTTATAAAATAAATTGGGTCTGCATTTGGACCTAATTTTTTGGGATAGCTTTTTTGGATAACTTTAGCAGGTTTTTTGGTCGGGCTAATTACTGTGCCTAACCATTGACTGTTAAAGGTATATTTTTGGACGGTTTTATAATTCCAGTTGCTAAAAAATAAAAGAATTTATTGGGACCACTTTTGGATAAATCTAAGTAGGTTTTTGGTCGGGCTTATTATTGTGCCTAACCATAAACTGATTGGGGTATACATTTGGATCTTTTTGTAATCTAATTGCTAAAAGAAAATACTAGGAAGAATTTAATAAATAACTTGGGTTTGCACTTGGACCTAATTTATTGGGATAGCTTTTGAATAACTCTAGTAGGTTTTTTGGTTGGGCTTATCACTGGGCCTAACCATAAACTGATTAGGGTATACTTTTGGACTTTTTTACAGGTTTTTGCAATTTTAATTGCTAAAAGAAAATACTAGAAAGAATTTAATAAATAAATTGGGTTTGCATTTAGACCTAGTTTTTGGATAACTTTTGGATAATTTTAACAGGGGTTTGGTTGGGCTCAGTATTGGGCCTAACTGAACCTTGCTAGGATAACACCAATTAGGGTAAGCACAACATGGACGGGGAAGAGAAAATCCCCATTAATGTGTGCTCCTTTGAGGAGTTTAGGTTGCTAGGGCTAAGTCCAGCTCTAGCAGGGATAATCCAGGGGATTAGACTTGATCATGGGGAGATAACCCCCGAGCTTTTCGAAAGCAGCCCAGCGCTATGCAGCAATAGGGAGCTAGCACAAAGAGTAGACTTTTCGGGGGGCACCCAGGGGGTAGAGGGCAGTATTTTTATTACCCCTAGGGGGCGCATCACTGCGGGCACCCGTAGCGAGTCTGACCTGAATGGGGTGGCAGGTTCCAGGGGTGTTTACCCCTATGACCAACACCAGCCCCCTAGGTCAAGTCAAAGTAACCAGTCTAGTGGGTCCTGGGGCACCAGCTCATCTCACTTCCGGGAGGAGCGGGGGCATGAGCCCCCAAGCACCAGAGGGGGAGATATGGGGAGTGGTGTAGAGCCTAGGTTTAGGCTCAGGAATCTAGTTGGCGAGGAGGCTAATGGTGCCTCTGTCAATAGATTTATGCAGGCGAGTGGCGATTCAAGCGAATGGTCTGGGGGCGATGACCCCACCACCAAGCAAGCGGTAGCCATGAGGTCCAAGGTAGGTGAAGGAAGGGGCTCCTTGGCCCCACCCCCTACCCCAGATTACAGCGCAAGGAATGTGCGGGCGGGTATGACACGCCCAGCCCAGTACAGTTCATCTTCGCCGCTTAGTAGCCCGGCTGCATCACCTGCGAATTCTAGTGGTTCCTCAGGAAGGGGGACTGGTGGTGGATTACCATATTACACGCTGCCAAAGTCCCTCACTTTCAACGGCAAGGGTAACTGGAGGGCTTTCTTCAGAAAGTTCTCCGCCTTTGCTGATCACCATAATTGGACTGCAATGGAGCGCGTAAGCCAGCTATACTGGGGCCTGAAAGGGAAGGCTGAAGATTATTTGCTAATGGTCTTGGACCAAGAGCCAAATATGCCATATGCAGGTCTAGTGGCCCGGCTGCAGCACAGGTTCGGGGAGGAAGGGCTCTCTGAATCTGCTCAGCTGGAGTTTGTGGCAGCCAAGCAGGGACCCACTGAATCCCTGCCAGACTGGGCAGACCGGGTGCTCCAGCTAGCAGCGCGTGCTTTTCCAGGGGTCAATGGGTCCTACCCGAATAGACAGGCGGTCCTTCGCCTGTGCCAGGGCGCCCTCAACCGAGAGGCGGGGTGCCACGCGCTTACGCGGAATCCATCTACCGTGAATGAGGCGCTTAAGTATATTGAGTGGCACCAACACGTGCACCGCGCAATGTACGGGCGTCCCAAGGCAGTGTCTAAGGCTAATGAAGGGGAGGTCCGTAAGGTGGAACTACCCCAAGGGAACAATGCAGCCCTTGAGCAAAGGTTGGTGAACCTAGAACGCAAGACCGATGAACGCTTGGGCCACATCGAGCGGGATCTGCAGCGTCTGGGTGGTTTGGAACGGGACCTCAAGAAGGTCCTGGAGGCTATCCAGACTAGGCCCCAACCAGCGCGTGAACGCGGGAGGTCACCCGGTCGGGACCGGTGCTATGAGTGCGGCGGGATTGGCCACTACAGGAACAATTGTCCTTCGGTCCAGGAAAACAGGGCCAAGGTACAAGTTTCCTTTGTAGGGGACCAGGAGGAGGAAAACTCCAACGGGTCGGAGGAGCTGGCCAGCCACCGGCCCCCACCGCCAGAGGCCAAATAGAGGGTTCCAAGCTAGCAAGCAGCTCAGAGGGGCCATCCGTAGGCTCATCTGAAGGAATAACAGAGGGCGTGTCGGAGCGCCTGATAGTCCCAGGGAATAATGTAACCGGAATAGCTACTTATGTAGAGGCTGCGGCGGGGGATCCAGTTGGTCCCTCGAACACCCGAATATCAGACCTGGGTGAAGCCATTCTGGAATCAGTTCCAGATGCTCTCACAGGGCTTGGGTGTGCAAGCGAGATTGAAGAGGTAGTGGTATGTAGGTTGGAGTCGCGCTCTACTCTCAAGGTCTCAGTTGTTATAGGGGGGCAGCCAGTAAGCGCAGTTGTCGATACCGCAGCCGAGGTGTCCATCATCTCGGATAGGCTCCTGCAGTCACTGGACCCCCAGCCCCCTAAACTGAGAGGAGTGATCCTACATGCAGCGGGACGGGATATGAAGATGAGAGGGACAATTGTCGGTCCCCTTTCCATAGAGCTTGGGAACCAGACGTTCTCGGAGGAAGTATATGTAGCCCCTATAGCTGATCATATGCTCCTGGGATTAGATTTCCTCAGCAAGCGCAAGGCTGCGATTCACCTCCTAGATCCGCATATGCAGTTGGGAGGTCAGAGGATTCCACTTTGGTATAGTGATGACCCTGGGCGGCAGATTGCCCGGGTTCATTTGCACAAGCAAGTAATTGTTCCTCCGAATGCAGTCAAGCGGATCACCGGCGTTATAGACCAACGTTTAGGGGATTTCATCTTTAACCCTTAGGATGGCTTACTGCTCCTAGTTCCCGGTTCGGTTTACAGGGCTGGGAAAACAGAACCCATCTGATAGGCACCTTAAGGTAATCTGCTCTGAGGTGTTGGGGGAAACTGAAAAATTGAAGGGAAGGGAGACGGGATCGCTCCCTGTTGAAATATGGGTTCACCTGGATCGCGGTTCCTCTACCAAAGTACAGGCAAGCAGCCGTACTATTGGGGCTAATGGTTCAACGTGTAGGTGGAGCCAGTCCAGTACATGTCGGTCAGGGTGAGGCCAGTGGGCGTTACCGATGGGCAGCTGCCCATCGACCCGGTACGGGTGGAACAGGAGAAGGATCCTACCCTGGGTTCACTAGCGAGGTGTGAGGGCTTGTCACCTCGGCCCGGCAGATAAGGTTTCTCACCCTCATGGAGCGAGCTAGGATTAACCATCTGGCACTCTATGGGGTGTAGTGAGGAAAAAAAAGGGGACTGGAGGAGATCTGTCCTCCATTTTTCACGAAGGGATTTCGATTCCCTTTGCATTTTTTGGGGTTAGGTTAGCGCGTTTAGGACCCTACACGTTTTCTGTACAGGAGGAGACCAGCTGGGTCGCCTCCTCTTGGTGTCTTTTGTGTTCGTTGTCTATGTTTTCGTCTATCTTTTTGTATATGTAGGCCATGTAGGAAATGCTTCATGGTCCGCTTTGGAGGGGAGTGTTTTAAATGGCCCTTTTCGCATAATGGCAGCGCTGACGCCCCCTTCCTGCACCTGGGGGACCTAGGTTGGGTACTGGTGCTCCAGTCTCTCAACCGAACCGGAATGCTATGTGTTGCACAGCCCGGGTAAGATGGTGCCTCGACAGGGGAGGGCCAGCGGCAGCCCACTGCTATGGGAAAGTGGAGCTTTCTGGGAAGGGGGGACCCTCCTGGGATATGGGTTTTTGTATGGGTTTTATATTTTTATATATATATACCATTGTTCTATATGTTTTGTATGGGTTTTTTAAAGAACCTCAAAACTCTAGGTTTTTAGGTGTTATTATGGGTTTTTACCGTTTTCATGTTACGGGTTTTTAAAGTTTAAAGTGTTGAACAAGTTTTTAGCACAGTTGTGCCAAGTGTTTTGGATAGTTTTGGAGTTTTTATTTATAAAAGAACGGAATATGTTTATGGCTGATTACGGGTAGCAAATTATAATTAATTTTGGGAATGCAGACTTGGGACAGAACAATGCTGCATAAGTACTTTTTGCCAAATTTTAAGGAGCATTGTGTACATAAAAGACCAAAGGGAATTTTTAAATGGGCTTGTATTTACTCATGCCCAGCCGGGAGATAAGGTCTCCTGGTTGGGGTGCCTAGGGAGTGGAAAATTTTTTCCTCCCTCTGCCTGGTGTCTGGTTTGGATAGCGTCCATTTGGGTTGGAAACTCGAGGGACCGAGTTTTATAGAACGGGGGGGACTGTTGTAGTAAGTCACCCCACCCCCCATATAGGTCTTCCACCGGGAGATGGCGCTGGACCCCTTTTAGACGCTGGAGGACGTTGGATCCCTTGGATCATCGTATTTGAAGCTGAACTCACACGGAATAGACAGGAACTAGGACATCACTCCAGGAAAATACTGGTTAGTGACTTATTCCTTATATTCTAGCTTCAGGTATCAACCTAGTGGTCAAGCTGGGGGCGCGACCGCTACATTACGCTCATTTTCATGTTTTGATCTCACTTGCAAATTGTAATGTGTTTGCCGGGGTTCGGGGCTCATCCTGTATTACGCACTATGTAAACCTCAATTTCAATATTTCTTTTGCCTGACTTCCAAATAAGTGTGATCATTGAGTTTCTCAAAAATACTATATCTAGGACTAGGGGTCTATAGTTTGTCGTAGATCTAGACATTCATCGGAATGCTTCATGTAGGTCCAAAGTAAACCTTTATTTCAGTTTTATTGTGATTAGACAATTATCAGGGGTGGATGTGGACTTGTTTCCGACCTCCTGTTTTTTTTAGTAAGGACAAACTGTCGATTTTAGGCCTATTCAAATTTAGGTCAATGTAGGGATATGGTCAGAGCGGGATCCGGCCTTTGATATCGCCGGTGCTAGCCGAGCGAGATTGTCGATGTAGTCATGGGGTATGAAAATAGCGGGGACGGACTAGGCCCAAACTTCAAGCTTGAAAGTTGAAGTTTAGGCCTAGTCCGTCCCCTCTATTTCATCTTCATATGAATAAGTATAATTCTCAGCAGTTTCTTTTATTCAGGAACGCTTTACTTCAGAATAATCAGTGTTGAAATACGATTGACTTAGCATTAATGTCTGTTATGTTAAGTGTTACTTGTCTTAGTCTTAGATTTGAATGAAATGGCGTAGCCTACCCTAGACCTAAATCAAGTCTATTTGAACAGGATACCCTGGGTCCGGCCTGGGGTGGTAATTTGAAAACGTTCTTAGTGTTTACTTCATTCAAATGTGATGTGATTCTTAAGTTATACAGGCCCAGCATAGACCAGATTCAGCTATATACAGCTGTAGAAATATGTGGTTGGAATCATTTTACTTTTATAAACAGAGTGAGGTAGGCCTATGCCTCTATGTGATAGAGAATGAAGTTTCGGGTCCAGATAACTTTTTTGTTCTAGTTTGGAATATTCATTCATAGACCTGGGATATGGGCAGCTGGAAATTTCAAAAATATTGTTTAAGAAGAGTAATTTTATTATCTCTAAAACTCTCAAATTTAAATTGTCAATTGCAGATCCAGTGGGACCAAGTTCTTAGCAGTTCACACCTAGTCAGAAGTACAAAATTGAGAACCATGCCGATCAGCAAGTGTTAGTTACAATCTAATGAGGAACAGGATATCTGAATGGAAAAATTGCAAGGTATGCTTACTGTTTTGATAATATACAGGCTGTATCTAAGCTCATCACCCCCCCCCCCCAAAAAAAAAAAAAAATGAATATTTCCCCTTTTTTGGGAGGGGGTGGGCTATGGCCAATTGTGCTGAAACATGATGCGATATCATGTAATGTTAAAGTTCCATTGTGAGTTAATATTTGTTTGAATTCAGATTCACCAGTATTTCCATTTCTAACACTGCATACTAATTATCCATATCTCCTGTCTATACATGCATTTGCATAAAAAACCCAAGATATTAACAGTTATCACAAAATTCTGATAAATATTTGAATTAATTTTCACTCTTTATTTTCAAAACATACCGTAAGGGCACTAGTATTCAACCTGTTTGGAGAGTTTCCTCAAATATATAGAAATATAGAATTTACCTGAATTTCAGACCCGTCTTATTTCCAAGAGCAAATGCTGGTAATTCTCTTTCCGTTATTTTTTTCTTCAACCAGTTGACTGTGTGCGCGGGCGATCGAATTATACGGCGACGGATTTTGGTACTAGTATTCAACCCGTCGGTACTAGTATTCAACCTAGCGATGAAAGATGGCCCTGTCTCTCAATCTGCCCTTGTCCCATCCGACTATGGACTAGACCATTTGAGATGAGACCAAACAGGGAATTAATCAAAGCCAGAGACTTGCATAGATCTAGTTCTAATTTAGCAATCTAAACCCTTTTGAGATTTGCTATCAATCCTCACTAGGTTGAATACTAGTACCATTCAGTGCAAAAGGCCATCGCCGCATAATTCGATCCTCCGCGCATACAGTCGACAGATTGACAAAGAAAATATCGACAACAGATTACCCTGGAAATAACAAAGGTATGAAATTAAGATAAATTCCCTATTTCTAAATATTTTGGGGAATATGTCAAAATCTTTGAATTATGCCGGGTTGAATACTAGTACCCATACGGTACTGTAGATAGTTATATTGATATATGAATTTATCTGGATGTGGGACGAAAGTGACTGCATGTGCTAAACTTGTTTTATCACTGAAGATATAAAATAGAGTTTACATCTTTTTTTTACTAAACTGGACTAGATGAGTAAAAATAATTTACAGCTTATTATGTTCTTTTCTCTTTTTTACCATGCAGGTTTCCCACTTCCTAAGCTGTTTAAGTACTGGTATCACAACATAAGTGCCAAGAAGAGATATGAAACGGTCTCAAAATTTTTGCTGGTGCCCCCCCCCCCCCCCGATGCCGTGACCCAAGGTACGCCACTGCAAGTCTTCATAAATTGTGTAGGGTTATTAAGTTGCATTTATTGTTATCTTCATTTTTAAAAAATGTGAAATGGGCTACCACTGCAATAATATATAAATAGACTATATTTCAAAAATAGATTTAATTCTAAGCACAGTGACAGTAGACAAATCAAATTTTGTTAATGATTCGCTAATGTATTGATTGGGGAAGGCACTCTTTAGGATTCTGGCATTGTGTCCCACCCCCCCCCCCCTTATGAGGAGTGCTCTCACATCAGAAGACTATTTCTTGTCAGCAAATTTGAAAGGAATTTACCAATTTTTTTGAGTGATAAACTTTTGTGGAAGAAAATAAACGAATATCAAAAGTTTTTATGCTCTTTTATGGAATATTAACTATAGGCTCATCGAGATCCTTTGAATGAAATTTTAACAAACATTGTACAATGTAGAAAAATGTACTTAATCCTATTTTTGTACATTTATATACCCACCCCATACTACCCTTACCCAGTAACAGCCCTTTTTAGCTATGCATTGCCTTCATTTTTTAAAATACAATTTAATGCTTGGTAGATGCTAATTATTATTTGTATGTTAATGTCAATGTTTTAGAAAATGGATTCCTTAATAAACATGTTAATTTTGAATTGAATTTTTTGATCTTGGTAATTTTCATTTATCAATTAATTGTGATGATGTATTGCTTCTGAGCTGTTATGCACAAATGGCACAAGATGTTGCACTGTACTGAAATGTGATGATACCACTGTTACATGAGATCAAACAGCAGTCAATTAAAATATTATTCAAGAAAAATAAGGATAAGAGTGGGAAAGAAAGTAAAATGACAGGAGATTATTTGCTTGTATGCATATAGTTATGTCAGTTTCTGAGAGAGAGAGATGGGGGGGGGGTGAAAGTTCAGTTTGTTTTGAAAGAAGCAATTATAAGACCTTACTGTTCATGACGGGGGGGGGGGGGCAAATTATTTCTCCAAATTTTTGAAACCTGCATATAAAATGTATTTTTTCTTTCCAAATGAAAATTACACCAAATTCATTTTCAGTTGAAAATAAAAAAGAAATAGCCTACGATCGGTTTGCTCTCTTGCCTATTTAATTTTGAGAACCCCCTCCCCCCTAAAATATGGTATATACCTAGGTCATGATTATTGATGTTTGACATAGAAGTCGCCATTTAAAATTAAGTGCTCCGAGGACTGCTATTCATAATAGGACTTATATTGGAGACTACAATTATGGAAAAGAATTTGATTTGTTATTATCTTTGTTTATATTATGAAAAGAGGTTCATTTCGTTTTCTGCAATAAAAAGAAAAAAGGGCTCCAGAAACTTAAAGAGATGTCATCGTATATGGCAACATTTTATTTGGGAACCTCCTCTGTAATATTTTTTAGCAAAGATCCTGGCCATTTGCAGCTAAAACAAAGCAAAGATGCAGTAATAATCGTAACAAGCAATAACAAATAGATCATTAAAATAGATGAATAATAAAACTCTGAGGAGGAAAAAAACGAATGATCTGACATGATGTAATCACTGACAGACGACACCATAAACGATTATTAATCAGGTCGCGCATTATGCTAATTAGTGACAAAATACTAATTTACATATTTTTACGCTATGCGCGAAGGACGTTCCGTGACCACGCCTTCATTTCGCTGGTGTACCAAAACAGTGGCGGTGTCCATAGGCTTGTATACGAAAAATGGGAGCAGTGTGCACTTTTGACCCTCCAAAATTTTCTTCAATTCTGACCGGATGCAGAAGCGGAGTTTCACCCCCCCCCCCCCCTGTACGGGGTTAATTATCGTATGGTCTAATACCACTTGGTCTACTAATCAGTTCGTCCAACTTCACTTAGTCTAAACTCATTTCGTCTACAACCAGTTCGTCTAATATCCAATTGGTCTAATGACCACTTGGTCTAATATCCAATTGCATAGGCGGATCCAGGGGGGGGGGGGCCGAGGGGCCCGGCCCCCCCCCCCCCCCTATTCACGCGGCGGAGCAAAAAAAAAAAGAAAAAAGGGGAAAGAAAGAAAAAAAAAGAAAAAGAAGGGAATAGAGAGGAGAAAAAAGAAGGGGAAACACATTTAGATGAAGACTAGTGAATAAAATAAGATGAGAAGACTAGGAAAATAATTTTTAAAATCTTTTATGTCACTATGAAATTTTTTTGCTCGAGCTGCGCGCTCGCATTGCCTGTTAGGTGATTTACATATCAATATGGAGCTTGAAATATCAAAATTTTAAGTCAACATAGAAAACATATTTCAGCTTGGAAATCGAACTTTCATTATTTTGTATGATTTACAAATTGATTTTTAAAAAGCGCTCTGTAAATCTTTTGTTTTATGGTCTGAATATTAAAATTTTGGCTCGCGATTTGCGTTCGCATTGATTGTTGAAAATATATTAACTCATGCATCTTATTCATAAATACAAAAATGCTTTAAATGTCCAGTTTTCAGGCAATAATATTAACAGATTTCGCGCTCTCACATTAGGCTTATTAGATTAATAAGTCCCTTTTTCATAATGGAATATCGACAAGTTTCATCTCGCGCTTAGGAAGAGAAATGAAAAGATATAGTCATCATTTTCATATGATGACATAATGTTCTTGGAATGTCCTGGTCCTATGTCAAAACTCAAAGTAATAATAATGAAACATATAAGCTCTTTTTTTAATTTGATCCATATCCACCTAACAATTTTCCTACAAAGTGCTTGAAATACAGAGCTTAAATTGATCCTTTTCAGATCGGAATATCAAATATTTTAAGCTCGCGCTTTGCGCTCACTTTATCGATTTTCATGATAAAAAAGGTATTTAGAATGCACACTCAGATTCTAGGTCTAAATCTGAAACACGTGCGCGCATGTTATTCAGATATACAGCTAAGTTGTTCTCTGTTTAAATCATTATCCAGTTTCATATCACAACATCAAAAATTTTCTGCTCACGCTTTACGCTCGCAATATTAACGTAGGAAGATTTCCAATCACTCATCCTTTTCATGATTTGCAAAACATGAATAGATCGAGTGTCCCATTTTTAGGTGTAAATCTCGATTTTTTCCGCTAGCGCTTCGCGCTCGCATCGATTGTTTAGTTACATACTTATCCTTTTCACGATTACAAAAAGTGCTTAAAATTTCCATTCTTCAGGTAGAAATGTCAACATTTTCATATCGCGCTTCGCGCTCGCATTATTTGATTGTTGAAATATATAACGTCTTCAGGGCAAACTGCAAGCAGCCGTTAACAGATAATTTTTTTATTAGATCAAAACGTATATTAAAAATTTCGGCTCGCGCTTTGCGCTCGCAATATTAATGTAGGAAGATTTCCAATTTCTCATTCTTTTCATGATTTACAAAACATGAATAGAGTGTCCCGTTTTAGGTCTAAATCTCAATTTTTCCCGCTCGCGCTTCGCATCAATAAATTGTTTAGTTATATACTTATCCTGTTCACGATTACAAAAATTGATTAAAATTTTACATTCTTTATGTAGAAATGTGATTTTTTTTCAGCTCGCGGTTCGCGCTCGCATTATTTGATTGTTGAAATATGTAATGTCTTCATGACTAAGTGCAATAGCAGTCCTTAACAGGTACCTTTTCGATAATGAGTTAAAAACGTAAATAAAAATTTTCTGCTCGCGCTCTGCGCTCGCATTATTAATGTAAGGAAGATCCCCACTTACTCATCCTTTTCATGATTCACAAAACGTAAATAGAGTGTCTCGTTTAGTAGGTCTAAATCTCGCGCTCGCATCAACTGTTTAGTTATATACCAATTCTGTTTGAGTTACAAAAAGTGCTTAGAATTTCTATTTCTTAGGTAAAAATGTCAAAAAATTTCATCTCGCGCTTTGCGCTCGCATTATTGGATTTTTAAAATATGTAACGTCTTCGTGGCTAACTGCAAGCAATCTTTAACATATACCTTTTCCATCAATTCATTTCTGCTCGCGCTTCACGTTCGTAGTAGTTATTCATTTGCATACACATCTTTTTCAGGATAGCAAACATCGCCCAGAATGTTCATGATTTTAGGAAAAAATACACAAGATTTCAAAAAAAAAATTAGCTCGCGCTTCGCGCTCGCATTATATAAATAAGGATATTATATATTAATGTTTATTCATATAAAGCTAAGAAGTGACTTTTATAGGACTACCCCTTCAATGAAACCAAAAATCATCTTCGAGCGGCCGATCGGGTAAAATATGGCTGAAAAAAAATCCGGGCCCCCCCCCCCTATTGGCGAAGGCTGGATCCGCCCCTGCAATTGGTCTAATAACCAGTTGGTCTAATAGCCATATGGTCTAATTTTCATTTGGTCTAATGACCACTTCGTGTAATATCCACTTCGTCTAATCAGCAGTTGGGCTAAAACCATTTAGTCTAATTTCCAGTTAGTCTAACACCACTTGGTCTAATTTCCACTTCGGCTAATTTCCACTTGGTCCAATTTTCATTTCGACTAATTGTCACATAGTCTAATGACCGTTTGGTCTAATTTCCACTTGGTCTAATACCCAATTGGTGTAATGACCACATTAGACCAACTGCATATTAGACCAACTGCACATTAGACCAACCGCATATTAGACCAACTGCACATTAGACCAAGTGAGGATTAGACCAACTAGTATTAGATTAACCGACTATTAGACCAACTGGTATTAGACCTAATGCAATTAGACCAAGTGACAATAAAAAACATTAGACGAAATGGAAATTAGACCAAATGAAAATTAGACAAAGTGACGATTAGCCCAACTAGGCATTAGACCAAGTGGCTATTAGACCAAGTGGTCATTAGACCAAGTGATCATTAGACCAAGTGGCTATTAGACCAATGGGCTGTTAGACCAAGTGGTCATTAGACCATATGGCTATTAGATCAAGTGGTCATTAGACCAAAAGAAAATTGGACTAAGTGGGTTTGGCCCGAATGTTGTTAGCCCATATGATGATTAGACCAAGTGATATTAGACCAAATTACCGTCAGTAAACCCATACCCGGTATTCCTAGTCTACAACTGTAGACCCACATCTGCAGTGTGTGTATCACAGCTGATTCAAGGAGTCTGCATAGCAGACTAGGTCTACTAGAGCCTGCAGATCTAGGTATTCCATAGAGATGTATACTAACTAGTATACATCTCTATGAGGTATTCCTACTTCAAGTTCAAACTCTGCATCTGCAATATGCACTAGTAACATGCGACTTGCGAAAACCGAAAGTCTGTGCCTGCAGCCTAGGAGGGGGGGGGGGTAATAATCGACCTGTCCATGCAGGCACCCTTGGGCGTAAATCAGTGGGGGAAAGTGGGATGGCAGATCGAGCTGCCGGGGTCGCTTTGTATCCTCAGGCAAAAGCGTATAAATCTAGCTATTAGCCCCTATTACTATTATCATTTAATAAAAAAAAAAAATCTTTTTTTTTTGCTCGCTCGCAACTATCTAATAGATTTTGATCGATACAAGATATATAGCCCCGGCCCTCACTTTTTGCCTCATTACACCACTAGTCTAGTGAGATTCAAATAACCATATATTATAACCTTCAGCTCGAGCTTATATAGTGCTCGCATTATATGCCTATTTCTTGGGGAAAAGTATTAAAAATTGAGAAAGTGAAAAAGAAAAAAACGGGGAAAATAGCCCTATTTCTTGGGGGGGGGGGGGGCAATGCGCATCATGTTCAAGGATCACAATTTATTTTGTTTAATGAGGTTCCGGGAGCACTAGGTGGCAGCGCCCTCCTATAAGGGAAAAAGTATTAAAAATGAAGAAAGTGGAAAATAAAAAACGGGAATTGGGAAATGTGGGAAAAAGAAGAGAAAATTGAATAACATAAAGGGAGGGGAGGGGCATTTGGAATATAGAAAGCATTTGAGGTCACCATTTAGAAAGTAAAAACTGTCTTCGCTTCGCAGTGACAGTGGTAGCACAAGGGGGGGGGGCATGGGGCATTCGCAAATTTGAAAACTGATTATAAAAGATTCTGTCATAATCATCCTACTCAAGGTGTAAAGTGCTCCAAAACAGAGCATTTTTCACTTTTCAAATTTAGAAAATTTTCCCATTCGGTCATTTAAATCCCAACAAATACTCTCCTACCAGATCAATCTCATTACAAAAACTGTATCTCGCAAAAGCAAAACCAAGAACCGATTATGAAAAAAAATCAGTCGTTCTCCTATCCAGCAGCAAAACTATTCAACTTGTTACCAGTACCCACAATTAAGTGCTCTGCTTCACTTCTAATATCTTTAAACGAAACGTCCGTAAATTCTAAGCAGGCTAATTTTCTACTGTTTTTGTCATAGGCTCTACCGCCTGTTATTTGTTTATTCTTTCTGTATTAGTTGTGTATTTAATTGTGTATTTCATAATTGTGATTGTATAATGTTTGAAATGTGAATGATAGCAGGGCTCCCTTGTAAAGCAGGCCTCCGGGCTTGAATGGGACTACCCTGCCTTTTTTAATAAAGAAAACTTAAATAAATAATTTCTCCTGAAGACGAGAAGAACACATTTGTCGAAACGTCGATACATGGTGTACTGCGAAACATGATACACTTTGAATAAATAAATAAATACAAAAAATACAAAAAATAATAAATTACACAAATCTGCGGTATATGTCCCCAGTGGCTTGACTCTAAGTGCGTATTTTATTGTTAAAGGAACTGCTTCACCTGCATGTTTACAGTGCTAAGTTTTTCTGCAGCCTCGTAAACAAGCAACTGAAATTACAAGATACATGGTGTACCGTGAAACCTACTACACTATTCTTCTTCACCATGGAAACCTACAGAAATTACAACTGAAATTAATTATTTGTAGGTATGGGTGTCACAAACTCCTAGTTTCTAATTACCCGATTTTGTAATATTTTATTTACATCTTTCGCCGAAGAAAAAGGCTGCATCTTGTAAGGCTGAATTCTCGTTACAAGACACATAACTATTTTGAAATAGAAATAAACTCCACTCTGTATCATAGTCCATGGAAAATGATTTGTTTATTATGTATGAAAAAAAATAAAGAAATAAAATGTGAAAAAAAAAACGATCAAATAGGGAAGAGTTCATGCTGTAGTTTCATAGGTGGTTTAAAATTTAAAAAAAAATGTCCCGTTTTCGGGTCCTAATCTATCCTCAGTAATTTTCCTGCATTATGTCAAACGGTGCTTAAAATGTTTCTTTTGGGGCCAGTATGAGAATTTTCATTTCGATTTTCAAGTTATCATTATGAAGTGATACACGGAAAGTATTTAGAAATGTTATAAAAAATGTGAGTTTTCTGGTCTGAATATCAAAAGTCTTCAGCTTGAGATTCACGTCGCGTGATTTGTATAATGAGATACATTATTTTCTTGATAAATTGCATTCATAGGTCAGTATATAAAAACAAAATTCAGCTGGCTCTTCACGCTTGCATTACTTGTTTAATTAGAAAGTCTTTTGTTCAGAGCATCGGAAAGTGTTTGATATGTCCTGTTCTCATGTCTTAATTCGTGAAAAAAAAATCAGCTTGCGCTTCGCGCTCAAATAATTTATTGATTAAAATAAATCAGGGTTTCCTTACGTGTCGAACAGAATTTAAAAACGTTTCCTAGGGGCATGCTTTGGGTCAGTGTAGGCCTACACAAAACAAAACAGATGTGCGGCTATTTCTTTACACAAATTGGTCACTTGATGATAGAATCATTTTTTATAATTATTCTTATGTTTTATTATTGGTTTCCCTTTTTTCTAGCCTTTGAGGCTTTTTGGAATACCTTTTTCTTTCATTATTTTTTTAAACATCATCTTAATGTCTCATGATTATATTTGTATATTTATGTTCAAAACAATGTATGTTATTTGTATGTTTTACATGTATATATTATTGAAAGAAATAAATGAGAGTATTTTCACTCTCCCTCAATACAATTATCGGTTTGGGCATTAACTTTGCAGTTTAGGGAAAATATCGAGAGAACCGTTTTACCCGACAAAATTCATGCAATTTCATAAGCATGTAAAAAATGTGAAGGGGTTAAACATTGTTATTAATTATGAAAAATGTTATCATATTATGTATTCCATACTTTAAGCAATCAAGTTTCCAATACTCTATGCTTAATGATACTCACGGTTTATTAATTCTCTACCCATATTAAGTTCCTTCTTTTCGATCGTATAATAAGGAAAGGGGGGGGGGTATAGGATTTTTAAGTTGCATCTTTCTCATG
Source organism: Lytechinus pictus (assembly GCF_037042905.1). Lineage (NCBI taxonomy): Eukaryota > Metazoa > Echinodermata > Echinoidea > Temnopleuroida > Toxopneustidae > Lytechinus > Lytechinus pictus. The sequence goes on along the minus strand of NC_087245.1, from coordinate 820,883 downwards.
AATTGTGTTTTATGATATGATAGTAATCAATTTGGGCTAAAATTAATAATATTCAATTAAGGGCTTTGTTTAAGGATGTAATGGACTACTAGTATGTCGAAGAGGTGCGCACAATTTATTTTGCACACGGTTTTTTTTGTAGAAGGAAAATGAGGAGAGGGAGGAGGAGTCGTATTTTCATCAAAGCCAATCAAAACGTCAGCACGCATCTTATCCGCACGATACTACTACCCCAAGCATGCCAAGTGGTATCATTCACTCCCTTTCTCGATCAACATGTAAATGGCATAGTTCGTTTTTATATCAATTAAAAACCATCTCCATTCACCGACAGACCAACAACAAAATATAACATTTATAACACTGTCTAACGAGAAAAAGGGAAAAATCTTTTAAGAACCAATCTGGTAGCAGATGACCACTCAACTTATCTACCCTGTTGATCTGTAGTCCTGCAGAAAGTGGTATTGATTTGAAAAGGTTGTGATTTTTACAGACGAAATGGGAGAAAACGGCGGAAATAGGTAAGTTAAATGAAACCATGAAATAAAGGCTTGTAATCTTCCAAAATTGTTACATTATTGTGATTAAGACAGTCAGTTGTGTAATGAGCCAAAAATTTTGAGAAGGCCAAATATGGCGAGCGAGCAAAAAATTTAGACATATTTATTACAAAAATCTTATTGAGTGATAGATTTTGACATAATATTAAAAAAAAAATTTTACCCTTCTCTCCTTTCATTTCTCTTTTTTTTTCTTGGTCGGTATTTTTTTTGGTGGCGGGGGGGGGGGGGGATGCAAGCCACATCCCCCACATCTACAAGCCACTTATTACAGTTAATTTGAACCTCAAATAAAATATCGCTTTTCATTCATTTTTTTTTACAAAATAAGCAAAATGCAATTTGTTTCAAAATCTGATCGCGCATGAACCAGCCGTAAGGCATATGGAGACCTAAATAGTTTTACGACTAAAATCATGTTGTTAGTATCATTTTTAAGTGTTTGTCTTTACAGGTGATAATCATCGACGTTTTCATATTATTTTGTTCCATACTTTTATTGTACGCGTAATTCATTTTGGTTTCTTGTAAACTTCATTCTTCATTGCTACTTTAAGGGATGCCTCATCCACCACACACCTCTCAACAAGAAAAAAAAAGATGTGATTGTTGTATTAATAATTGATATTATCGTCTAAGACGTGAAAAATATCCTTTATTGCCGTTAAAATGCTTTAACATGTCTCAGTATAAAAATGAAAAAAAAACAACACTTGGTTGCTCCGTTCCTTCGCTTAAATATTATTTGAATAATTTGAATATAATTTGCGATATATTTCTGTATGACCTTGCTTTTCGTTTTATTTGTAAAAGTGTCTTCTTTTAGTCAATTGGTATAATAGTTTCTTAATCAGAATAGACACAATGGTCAGATGGTGTCAACGTACTTGATGACGTCAAAGCTTTTCATCAAGAAGATAGTATAGTGATTACGTCACTGATCGAAGGTATATATAGAAATAACTTCTTGATCGGATAAAAATTAGTTTAATCACAGACTTCAGCATTTCTTCCAAGTTTTATTGCAAATAGAATGACCGGACTAAAAACATGTCAAAATATTCATAGCGCGACACTTTTGCAGACTATATGTTATATAACTCGAAACATTTAACCAATCATTATTGAATACGGGATGTTCTCATCAACAGTATAAGATGAAATACACATGTATAGAGACTTCTTAAAGGGATACTCAAGGCTAACAATAAGATTATTTTGAACAGATAAAGGAAAATCAGACATACAAACACTAACAATTTGATCAAAATCGGCAAGGAACAACAAAGTTATGACATTTTAAAGATTTGCATTATTTCGGTCATATCATTCTGTGCATTTCTTCATGAAAGTTCAATGAGCAAAACTGATGATGTAATATATCCCCACTTGTTCTTTTGTATTTTATTAAATGAAATTATGTTTATTCAACTTTTCCCCAAGAAGTAAAAAAGTTGGATAGACAACAGATTTAATGCATTAGATATTAATTGCTGCAACTTTTTTTTGACAAGGGACACATAATATTTCACACTTGTATGAAAAATTGAAATAATTATGATATTATGGTATAACTGGTACATAAGAAAAGGGAAAGTGGGGATGTGACATCATCTGCCCACATAATGAACATTCAAGACGATTTGCATATAATGTTTTCACAAAATATTGCTAAACTATAAAATTCAATAACTTCGTTATTTGTTATCAGATTTTGATGAAATTTCAGCATTTTGCACTGTGAATTTTACTATATTTAGATATAAAATATTTCAACCCGGAGTACCCCTTTCATTGTCTTGTTATCATTCATCACATTTAACCATTCCAATTCATTCTCAGAGGTTTGAAGTGAATAAGGAGAAGTCGGAACAGAATGAAAGTGTATAAATCGGCCAGGTATTCAATAAAATTTGAGTTAATGTTGGAAAAGGAAAAAATCATTTAATAATAATAAAAAAGAAAATATAACCAAAGCCACAAATAAAGAAAATATGACTCCGAGGAAAGGAGTGTTTCCATTCCTCCAAATCTCATCAACAATAAAGTGTCATTATTACATTGTTGCTGGATAGAGAATTGTTAATCCTACAACTATAAAACGATATGCAATTCATATACAGTGATGCTTTTGTTTCCTTCCATAATAGACAGTCATAATGCGGCCTTATTAGTCAAATACTAATTAGCTAATAGCATGAAGAGAACGGTGGAAGGTACACTCGGGGGGGGGGGGGGGGGTGGAATGTTTGTTTTAATACATATAACAATACTCCAGTATCAAGGTGATATGGTGAATGATTTAAAGGGCCATATTTCGCATTTTATTGATTTAGAAAATGCATTGGTATATTGAGGTCAATATACTGTGAGGTATTTCATAATGGAGAGAGAGAGAGAGAGAAGGATAATGGATAAAATATTGAATTAATAAAAGCGAATTACACATAGCATCACAGGCTTTGGTGCACTTTAGAAAATTGTATAGGAATTCACCCAGCACAGGGGGAAACCTTATGGGTATTTTATCCTGGTTCAGTTCGGTGATGGTTTTGCATGATGTTGAAAAGTAAAAAGGGAACGGCTTCCATAGATCCAACAAAATTAGTATACAGTAATATAAATATGAGATTCATCATAGTACTGTAGCTTCATGTTAAGTTTGGTTTTGTGCTTTTGTCAATAGTGGCCCAAAACTATCACCAAAGAGGCAAAATCGAACTTTTATATTTTGTTGATAACTGGGAGAATAAAGTTGAATGTGTATTTGGATGCATTCTTTTCAGATTTTTTTTATCACCTAAACAACATTTTTTACGAAATTATTTTCACTAGACGAGTTACATTCAATAGACTACATACAGTGGCAAATCTACGTGGGGGGGGGGGGGGGTTAACGCCCCCTGGGCTGCCAAGTAAATAAAAGTAATTGCCCACACATTGGAACCAAGTTCAACCAACACCAAATTACCTTCATTTAATAGTCTACTTTTTTTGCTTGTAAAATATTTATCGGTCAAACCCCCTCCTTTGAAGAAAAGCTAGATCCGCCCCTTACATTATTATCATAATCATGATAATTGCGTTCTACAGTAAAAAAAATGTACATAATATGAATAAAAAACAATAAAACATAACTATGACAGAGAGTTGGGCATTGATTACAATAGAAGACCAGGCGAAGGGGGGGGGGGGGGACCCGGGGGGAGCACTGTCATTGGAGTGTGGACAGCATCCGCGAGAATCCGCCAGAAAAAACAGCATCCGCCAGAAAAAACAACACCCTAAACGAGTATTCAAGGGCAGGCGCCGTACATTCTAAACGCGGATTTTTGTGCAGATGATGTATCAGATTAGCACACTCTAAACAAGGAGATTTTTGAAGATGTCCCAGATTTGCAAATTACATAGGCCTACTCCATTTCATGAACGTAATGAAGGTTTCCCCCTATTTTTTAAAGTGTTTGATACTCTATTCGCGTTCCATGCGTTCCGCGACCACCCGCTTAAAACACCCCCCTTCCGCGGTTTTTTTTTTCTCGCGGATTCTGGCAGTGGCCCCCTGGTTAAAAGATAAATGTTCTGTATCTACATCGTCAGTACTCGTCGACATATATTTATATCAACAACAATTATTGACTTCTAGACAATAGTCGTCAATTGAAGCGTTACATATTTTGAGCTGATTGCAGTTGAAAAGATGCCATCGTACCAATATACTCTTCTCATCAGGCAAAGTATATGCACGCAATTAAGGGATGAGATATTAATTATTCATGGCAGTATTAAAACAAACTTGCAGAGCAGAAATGTCACCCTATGACGCATAGTCTTCAAACGTCATGCGTGAACGTCGAAAGTGGATTGTGTAATGCTAAAAAAAAGATGTGTGGCGGTGACAATTTTGTGAAGTCTATTTTTAGTTTTGGTTCCTCCCCCGTTTGCGCTATAATTTGAATTATCAATCTCGATGGGTGTATGTTAGGGGTACACGTATGGCATCGATGAAGAGCTAAGGAGTTTGCCTTTCCTATTCTGGTAAAATTTTAATTAAAATATTTAATAATCTCTTATAGTAGACAGCTATAAGTTGACATATCAGCCCTCACAATAATAATCATCTCAACAATGAAAGTGACACATAAATTGATCACTCCTACATTTTGTGCTTGGAATCACGTACCTTGTCCACCATGTCCATAGTTTCAACATGGTTAGGATGACCGTTCATTACTTTAAATATAATTTCATAGATATGGTCTAGTCATGTTATTTGATGTGTACATAGCCTTTCGCACGAGAACAATATTGAATTAAATCGTAAAAATAGTATTTAACTCAACAAAAATAAAAATACAATTATCATAACCAACCTTAATTTTTATGATAAGTGTTGATTCAATTATTCTCTCGAACACAAATTCAAGAATATAGAATACTCAACGAGGTAAATACTTGAGTATATTCTTCATGTTTATCCCCAAAAAGATTCTCAAAATTATTTATAATTCCATTATTTCACCGTATTTTCGATATTGTAACATTGCCTGGAGTTCCTGTAATTCATATTTAATGCAACATTTATACCGGCTACAAAATAGAGCAGTGAGAAGGGAATCATTACACATGCCAATTTTCTTGCCCATACCAAGCCGCTGTTTAGTCAGTTAAATTTGTTGAATGTTTATGATTTCTCTGATTATGAAATTGCAATTTTTATGTATATATGTTACAAAATCTATATTCCAAACAATATCTCAGAAATATTTTGTTACAATGCCGATGTTCATTCTTATCATACGCGAGGATCTTCAGACTTCCACATACCCAAAATACGCACCTCTTTAGCAAAGAATTGTATTTTTTACAAATGACCCGTTATCTGGAACAAGTTACCATTTTCTGTTAAATCTAGTCCATCATTAAATGTTTTTAAAAGGAGATATAAAACCCAACTTCTCAGTAAATATTCAAATAATGTATGATCAGGTTTTTTTCCCCTTCTTTTTTAGTAATTATCGTTGATATATATATTTATATATATTGTCATTGTGTTATAATTTGCATTTCCCCCTTTTATGTTCAATGTTTATATCTGGTTTCAGTATTTATTACATCATGTATTTTACAATATCATATATATATTCGGTTTCCAGATTTTGTAAAGGTGGCAGCGCTAATAAGGCTTTCCCTTTCTAGTTGCCTCCTCATTCATTTATAAATTATGTACACTCTTTTTTATTCAACTGTTTCCCAGATTTTATCATTGTATTATCTGCAATTTTCCCATGTAATTTATGTAAACTTTGTTTGTGCCTTGTTTTTGTTTTTATGATGAATGGAATAAATGCTATCAAATAATAAAATGAAATAAAAGAAAGTAATTAAATAGTTACAATATCATTAATAAATCGTTAATTCATTTTATACTGTGCAACCACAGGGAGTTTTTACTTTTATCTGTAAAAAAAATATTGTAAATTTTTCTAAGTTCTCGTTCCAATGATATGGAGATTGACATCATTAATATTATTATGTTTTAGCTTGAAAACGTGCTTAAAAACCATGATAATTGTTACGGAAAGCGTTGATGAAAGTATTGACTTGTATCTAATTTGTCTGTAATCGCTTTGTGATGCTTTGAAAGGAGAATGTCTTTATTTTTTCATCCCGAATAACAAACTTTATACATAATTATATTGCTTCGTGCATCTAAGTGCAGCTAAACATGAAAAGGACAGTAGGTGCCTTTAAAATGATGAGATCAAGAATCATTTGGTAAATCGTGATTTCTCATTAATACACAGAGATCTAGTTTCAAATCTCATTTGCAATTTTAGCAGTTTATCTCTGGCTCTTGTTTCACTTTTCATGAATGCGTCATTAATTCGACTTCAGTTGATATAGTTTAGCTGTACAACAAAGAACAAATAATGGGTGAATATTTGCCTGCAGATGCCGTTGAAAGGTAATGCATTTTACAAATATTATTGAGTATCAAATTTGTAATTATTGTTTGATCTAGAGTAAACATACCTAGATGCAAGTCAGCCAGTTGTGTCTATAATTTTATCCGTGACCAACCTAGATATCGTAATAATTAATTACCATTCTGACACGTTTAACTCTGTATCATTAACTAATGTTTGAAAATTTGTAAAACAAACACGAGAGGACACAAAGATGCATGGCCGATATAACTCTACCGATAATGGGCGCAGAGGCAACTTTACAAGGTTGCCACATGGCCCACATCAATCATCAAGATATTCCATCTATGTTAGTTACTTGACTTTAAAACTTTATGGCTTTCTGTTGTTCCCGAAATTCTTTCTTGTACCCTTTTTTATAACCAAACATAGTTCTCAAAGAAAGTTAACTTTTATATTATGTTTTATAATAACTTTTTAAGTGAGACAGGAAAGATATTGTTTTAGTGCCCCAAAATATTAAGAATCTCAACTTTTAATGAGCAGATTCAAATATAGTGAATCTTCATACATAAAGATGATAACAATCACTTATTAGAGTTATGTGTTTATCCACGCCAAGGTCGAGGTTCAATATTTGTAATAATTGGGGTTTTAACTTTCGGTTCCTTTATAGACCAATTGTCTATCACCTGACTATACACCAAGTGGTAATTGATCCGGACGACAGCCTATTATGGCTGGTTGAAGGTTATATAAATTTTATAATATTTTAGACATAATTTTATCATCTTTAATATTGCATGGGGAAAAAGACCCAACGTACTCTTTCGGCAAAACCGAAGGGGGTGGGAGGCTTTGAACGTAGAGTGGGGTCCAGTCACCTCGACGCAACCCGACGCTACCCACGCATTCGGTACAAGACTATTTTCTTGTATCCTTAGGGGTATCATCATGAAGAATTTGGAGAAAGGAAGGCAAAGAAACACACCTACTTATGGCGCCATGAAGGATGAAACGAACGAAGGAATGAATGAAAACCCTATCAATCACCAGAGACAGGTTCTACTAAAAGGAGCTAAAACAAGACTCATATTCGCGCTATTGCTATGTATCCTTGTTGTCATAGCTGAAATCGTAGGTAAGCAATGTTGATACAGCCCCCATCCCCTACGAAGTGATGCTGATGATGATGGTGGTGGTGGTGATGGTGATGATGATGATGGCGGTGGTGGTGTTGATGGTGGTGGTGATGATGATGATGATGACGATGATGATATAATGATGATGGTGATGGTGATGATAATGGTGGTGGTGGTGATGATGATGATGGTGATGATGGTGGTGATGATTATGATGACATGATTGATGATGATGGTGATGGTGATGATAATGGTGGTGGTGGTGATGATGATGATGGTGATGATGATTATGATGACATGATTGACGATGATGATGATGATAATGATGATGGTGATAGGATGATAAGAATGATAATGAAACTGGTGAATATGGCGACGGTGTTGGTGGTGATGATAGCTGTGATGTTGACGAAGTTGAAGCCAATATTTTTTTTTAATATCAATATTAATGTAACGGTATGACATATCAACTTTTTTTCTCTCTCTCCCTCCAGGAAGTATTTTATCGGGAAGTTTAGCTATCTTGGCTGATGCAGGTCATCTTATCACCGATATAGTCACTTACATCATTAGTCTAACTTCTATCTGGCTTGCACAGAAACCCCCATCCAAGAGGTTTACATTCGGGTTACTGCGTGCCGGTAAGTACCGAAAATCGACTCAAAAGAATATTATTCCTTTTACGCATGCGCGAGAACGCTACCGCGCCCGTCTTGATATTTTATCATGACATTAATCATAATCATGATTATGTTATCAATTTCTTACAAAAGCTTACAATATTTGTATGCCAGCCATAGTTATTATATTTTCATTATCACAATTATCATTATTACTGTTCATTGATAGTTATTAATACATATCATGCTTTATATGATATTTTTCAAACAACCAGAGTGGAACCGAAATTGGTGACAGTATCAATTCATTCTACTTATTCCTTTCCCAGACAACCTAGAGTCGTAACGTGTGTACTGAAAATATCCTTTGTTCGTTGCTTTCTGTTTATTCTCGAATAAATTGCTTTTGTTGAAATACCGAATGATATAATAATCTATAAATCAAATAAGACAATCATAATAAATAAAATAAATATTGATATTTATGTACATGATAATCGTATTTGTTTATTAAATAATCATTATTTTGTAGAGGTTGTTGGAGCACTTTTTTCGATCATCATATCAGTTTGTTTGGCAGTGGTCCTCTCTTATTTTGCAATCATGAGGATTGTCCATCAGGAGTTCGAGATCGATGGTGAGGTCATGCTCATCATCGGAATCATCAACTTCTTCGGGAATATCATGTGAGTAACGAATGAACTCAAACGAAAGATTAAAAAAAAAAGGGGGGGAGGATGGTTATTTCATCATCTTCAATGGCGCTATGTCATCGACATATTTTCCGTGTAGCACGTGAATATTATGGAAGCAATATTGATAAAGTGCTTTACATGCAATTAAACTTAACTCCATTCTAAAAAAACCCATCAACTGAAACACTTGATTAATTATTCAAACGGCGCATGCTCAGTGGCACGAAGCACAACAGAGACTTGGGGTTACCATAGAAACGACCCCCTGTGTAGACAACAGACTAGATTAAACTTGTTACACAGAAAGGTTAATTCACTTAACACACTGTTAATTGATGAGTTTAAGTTGCTTAGTCAGAGGCTCGAAAGCCAACTATAATCCCTATACTCGAGTTACCATTGAGTCTCGTGATATATGGTTGAATGAATGAACATTTAATACTGCAGCAATATGATATCCCCCCTCTCCCTCTACTTTCAGTCCAAAATGAATACTAAGTTTCTCCAAATGATTGACTATTATTAATCATTTCCTCTCCACAAAAGAAAGCTCAATAAGATAACATGTACTAATTTTTAATTTCTTTACTATGTCAGCCAAAATGATTAATACAATTTCCCCCCTTCCAAATCAACCTGTTAAGCTCAACTAGTAACTGCATGTCAAAAATCACATTGTCATAGCACAATATAAAATATTATAAGACACAAATCTGCTACAAGATATTTTTATACCCAGTAATACAATCTTTTGCATTTACTTTATCTTGATAATCATCAGGGTGAACGGAAATCTCTCATGAGGATAAAATTCAAGCAAATCTGAGTGTTCACAAGTATATATATATATATATATATATATATATATATATATATATATATATATATAGTGTGAAAGAAATGGATGAAGAGAACAATGGTAGGCGTAGCTTAAATCAAGGTTCCCCAGAGCTATCTACCCTTTTTGGAAAAATTGGTGATGCCGAAAAAATGTCTCTGCCGGGAATCGAACCCGGGCCCCCAGCTTTGAACGCCGGTGCCTTAACCACTAGACCACAGAGACGGGTTAGTGGCTAGAGCGACCCCGATCCAATTGACCGTCAGATAGACAGATTTTCGACACCATACCAATTATAATTTCCTTTGTCGGGTGAAGGTGGGTTTTGAACAATGACAAGCCGCCATGCCTCAGCTGGATCAAAGCTATTGATTTGATACAGTACACGTATGGGAGAAAGTATACAAATGTGTGAAGTTATACATGTACTACAGCTTTGGCAACTCTTTTATTTAAATATTGTGTGAAAGAAATGGATGAAGGGAACAATGGTAGGCGTATATATATATATATGTATATATATATATATATATATATATATATATATATATATATATATATATATATATATATATATATATAGGTAGGTAAGTATATAGTGATATACTGCAATATCTAATAGTGCTCGACTGTGTAGGAGCTGAGTATAAATAATTTATTGGTTGGATTGCTTAATTAAGCTAGTCGTACAGACTGTTTCACCCTAAGGCTCATCAGCGATGATGAGCCTTAGGGTGAAACAGTCTGTACGACTAGCTTAGTTAAGCAATCCAACCAATAAATTATTTATATATATATATATATATATATATATATATATATTTATATACATATATATATATAAATATATTTATATATATATATATATATATATATATATATATATATATATACATATACATATATGTTAGGGACTTGGGCCCAATTGGCTCTCCATACTTAGACCACAAATTGTAAACCAGGGTTTGATTTAAACCTGAGTTCAGAATACGGGCCATTGAATCACTATTATGAGCGTAATAAATTCTATCGAAGTGGGGTTCCTAGATATTTTGGAGATAGAAATGATAATTGTATATCTTTCAACATGGGTGGATCACGGGGGACCGAAGGGAATTTCCTATTGCCCCTACCCATTTTTTCTTTCTTTTTACACCACCCCCGCCCCTACTACCTTCAGTGATATGCTTGATTATTTGGTTCCGTTCCCATATACTATCTCAGACAAATCATTCAGCTCCAGTTTGGATTCTGTTGCTGTACCAGTCAATGTGGAAGTGCAGAAGAGGGTTTACTGGCTGTCGGCCACGGTCACAGCCATGGCTCACTATTCGGTGGTAGTGGCGATGGAGTCGCTGATGATGAAATCAAAAGACATATGAATGTGCGCGCCGCATGTCTTCATATATTTGGAGACTGTCTCTTCGGTTTTGGGCTTCTTATTGGTGCCTTAATCATCTATTATCAGGCAAGTATTGTAGATTGATTGCACTCACCTTCATCAGTGGGATACATGATTGACCAGCATGAAGGTCAAAGCTGAGGGCCAATTGACCTTTTGCATGTGACATCATGATTTTATAGCGCCCTCCCTCAGAGGATATACATGATATATGAATACACGAACACGGATGATAGGCAGTGTTTCAGTCTCTAAGATGTCGACGCTACGACGTTTATTTATCTAGATGTATTTGATTATTTAACAATTACAGTATATTGAAGTATAATGTAATAACCATTAGGCCCTATGTAATTTACAAGAAATTAATGTTTTCTATCTTAATGGTTGTATCATTAAGATCTTATGGTTCTGGTTTTTCTGCTGTATGAAGGTAAAGTGATCCAAATCACACCCAGTTTTCTGAGAGATAATAATTTCTGATTAATGTTTGTAATTTAGGATCAACAAGTTCTTTTCATCTTTGTTTCCTCCTACCTTTAGCCTGGATTTAAAATCTTGGACCCTATTCTAACCATCGTCTTCGGTGCCATTGTATTGATAACCCTCTCTGGATTGTTCAGAGATAGCGTCTATATACTCATGGCGGGTGAGCGTGCAAATTAGATCTGTTTGTAAGACAAACCTTAGAAAAAAAAATCACGATAAGATGGTTAGTTTTTAATTCCGAGCACTATTCTGGACTTAGTGCTTAAAACTATATTTTGCTAAAATAATTCTTGACACTTTAAAGACCTGCTATTCTTTTTTAAATTGATGTGAATTGTTTTGTGACAAAAGTTTTGTCAATATTCAATTGCAAAATATGTATAAAAATTGATATTTTACAAAAGAACCGTGTAGAAGGGTAAAATTGAAGAAAATAAAATATTCCCATGATAACTGCATTCACAGATAAAGATGAAGAAATAAAATCACGTTGGTTAAAACCATTCAAGGCGACATAAATACATACATGTATATAACTTGGTAGACTAGTGAAGATAAATTAAAATAAATTATGAGACACTATTTTAAATGGAAAGGGTGAATCTTTTAAAGCAAATACGACTTGATAAAGACATGTGCATGTAGCAAAAAGAGATGACTAAATGGAAAAGGAACTGGTAAAGTAATATCATGTCAAAATCTATCGTAAAATAAGATTTTTGGGTCAAAAGATCAAAAGTTTTGCTCAATCGCTTTGCTCGATCGCAGCTGTTATAAATTTTGCCCTTTATACGCCATGTATGGGATCTGGCCTTCTTAAGAAATTAGAGTTGTTTTGCCACTGCCCCCCCCCAAAAAAAAAAAAACTACCCAAAAAACCCTCATAGAGAACAAAATTTGTGTCAGACGCCCCCCCCCCTACCATGAACACCGATCGACACCCATGAAAGATCTAGTCGGAAGCAGATTACGTGTCTAATCAATGACAACAACACAACAAAAGAACAGTTCAAGGAACATCGAACGAAGTGGCAACAAACAATTATTCTTTATAACGTACAAATCATCACAAATCAAGATTACAACGTATATAAGTTTGAGAAGAAATATAATTTTCAAACGATTTTGATATTAATTTTTATCAGGTAAACCGAGGAGTGTTGATTACGATGATGCTAAGAGAAGATTAGTTGAGATAGACGGTGTTGAGGATGTCCATTCTCTCAGGATATGGTCTATGACTTCAGATGTACATCTCGTTTGCGTACATCTTGTTTTAGGTGAGGATATCATTATTTATTTGAATCGACATTCATTGACCATATGATCATCTTAATGTGATTTTTTGAATGACCAGCACACTTCAATTTCGACTCACCCTTCCCTCACTTTCAAAAAACCGTTTTACGGAACTCGAGACAGTACCATGGCCCTGATAAGCACCCTCAAGATTTTCTCAGGGGGTGCTGCGTGTATTATTCTCCATAGGCAGCCCCCAGGAATTCTGGTAGGTGTAGCAAATGGGAAAATATGAAAAACATTTTTTTTTTTTTTTTTTTTTTTGGGGGGGGGGGGGCTTGTCAAATCAGCTTCAGCTCCCCCAGCCAAAAGATCGTTGCAAGGGTCCTGGCAGTACACATGTGAAAATTGTTAGGTTTTTTTTTTCGACACTGGTAACTCGTACCTGATTAATGAATGAATCCTTTCTTTCAGAATATTTGACTTCCTTTTTTCCTCACTGCTTGTTTTTTGTTCCCCTCTCCTATGGATTTCTCTTTTCATTCCCCTTATTGTTTCTTTCCCATTATATATCACTTTCCCATTCGTCGCTTAGTCTCTTTGTGATTCTTTAAAAGAATTGTCTTGTAAAATTTCCCGAATATACTCGTATTTCATTTCGCTTTAACGGGGTTCTACTTTTTCAATGTAATTTATCCAGCTCGTTTTTACGACGGTCGTCCGGTCGATGGTCCTAAGGTACTCCGCGAAGCTAGACATATTCTTGAGACTCACTTCGGTGTTGTTCACTCTACTATCCAGATAGAGACAGTTGAAGATGGTGTGGAATTCCTATGTGCAAGGACTACTACTGGACCCGCATAAGGAGTAACTCCCAACGCCCGTCCAATCAGCTTTGGTGGTGTCGAGGTGGAGGTTACCAAAGAAAGCTTTTCTGATTGGTTAATCGTTTCATAGTAATTATCACACTTTCCATGATTTCACAGTGGATGTCGATCTAGATGACTGTGGACTGGAATGGGGATGGGAATGATTTAGCTCGCGATTATCATGGATCCTACTAAGACATTCATGTTATCAATCACCAGTGGCGATAGATCACACTTCTAAATTGAATTGAATTTGAATTGAATACTCCGACTGGTGATTGATCGTTGATTACTATATGGTCGTGGTGACGTCTTAAGATCGCCTGTTGCAATCTGTCTCAAATTGTATGAATTTATCGCCACTGGTGATAGCACTATCCATTGCAAAAAAACAAACATCTAAAAGCCCTCTTAGGGATCTACCCTACACATTTTTTATAATGTTGCAAAAAACAAAACTTCCTTCCTCATATCTTATTTCGAATGAGGGTATTTTGATTTAGCATATTTAAACCAATCTTTCCTAACGGTATCACGTAATCCAATTAATTTGACAAAGAAGTGGTGAGTTACAAAATAATATGGGGCAGTTCGGAAGAAAATCTATCGGTAACAGACGTGTGTATATAAAGTAGGGTCATGCAGATAATGTTAGGAATCATTGTCCGGAGTGTTCGAATTTCAAATATTATATTATGATTAATTTCACCTTTCTTTCAAACAGCATTGAGCATTAATATGAATGAAAATTTCGCCATCAAAATTTATGGTATTATTATGTTTTGTTATTACTAAAGCTGTTTTTGAATGATAACACGAGATATTGAAACGGGGTTCGATTTGTCTGACTGGTACGATGTAAGAAAGAGGCAATATTGTTTTAATCATATAATTTAAATAAGACAATCATGATAGTAATCAATGTTCATCACTAATGCTATATTTATGCCTGTTGTAAATATGTTTCCCAATCTGCATCGTGAATATTGTGGAGCGTTGTGGCCCATGCAGTGGATTAGTCTTCTGATTTTGAAACAGAGGGTCGTGGGTTCGAATCCCAGCCATTGCGTAATTTCCTTCAGCAAGAAACTCATCCACATTGTGCTGCACTCAACCTAGGTGAGGTGAATGGGTACCCGGTAGGAAGAAATTCCTTGAATGCTTGAGCGCCTAGGCAGCTCAGCTAAAGCCGGGGTAATAATGATAGCAGGGCCCGCTGGTAGAACAGTTTTCGAAACTGAAGTGGCTACCCTGGGTAAATATACCTATATTGTTATTATTATTGTCATTATAATATTCGTAAATTCGTTTATGTTTTATGATTGTACTGATACTTGTGTTGTATGCACAACAGTATTCCAGGTGCCTTAATGTGCAATCGAATCAGTAAAGGACAGGGGATCCTAAC
Source organism: Lytechinus pictus (assembly GCF_037042905.1). Lineage (NCBI taxonomy): Eukaryota > Metazoa > Echinodermata > Echinoidea > Temnopleuroida > Toxopneustidae > Lytechinus > Lytechinus pictus. The sequence goes on along the minus strand of NC_087245.1, from coordinate 805,688 downwards.
CATTAGTCAATTTATTCTTAGATTAAATAATGTCAAGTTTATTTTCTTTTTCCTTAAGGGGTGCTTTTTACTGAAAATAATGTGATTTGAACAAATAAAGAAAAATGAGATGAACAAAACACTGAAATCGCACAAGGAATAACGAAATTATGGCATTTTAAAGATTCGCATTATTTCTGAGCAACAGCATGTCTTCACATTTTAAATGAGCAAACGGATGATGTCACATCCCCACTTGTTCTTTTGTATTTTAGGTTCTCAAAGTAGGGGAAAATGGACTGACAACTGATAGTGCATCAGATATTCATTGATGCATATATTTGTAAGGGAGTCATACCATACACATACGAAACTAATTATGAAATAGTCAGGGGCGGATCCAGGATTTTCCAAGGGGGAGGCACATTTTCCCCACGCAAATTTGACAAGCAAAAAAGGTCCGCACTTGTTCTTTATGAGCGATTAAATACTTTCAAAAGGGAGGCACACTTGTGTATGATCGGCATATTTACTTTAATAAATTTGTCTGACTCTCAAAAGGGGAGGGGCACACGGGCTGGATGTGCCACCCCCATCTGCATCCGCCACTAAAAGTATTTATAATTTCATTTGATAACAGAAAGTAAAAAAGGGGGCCTAAGCTTTCGATCCTAGCAGAATCTTCGTCGGAGGCAAAATGACAAACATATAAAGTGGAACAACCATAATATAGACCACAAACAAGCTACAGCAACACTAGAAACAAGGAGACAAAAAGGGGCATTAGTGAGTAGAGAAGACCAATCAGGTTAGTGAAGGGGATGAAAGAAAAGGAGTAGGCAGACACAAAGGGAAGTAGTGTAAGTAAGGCCAAGAGGGATTAAGATAATGAGGCAGGCAACATCAAACAGGATCTGGAACAAAACAGTGATAGAGGGATGAATAACAAGAGAATTAGTGAGAGGTGGGTCAAACAGGTTACAAAGAAAGGCATAATAAACTGGTGCATAAGAGTGGGGGAAAAAAGAAAAAGAATGGGGAACAACTGATAATGTGCAAAAGACATATAAGTATATATGATAAAGCATTAAACAAACTAAGAGAAGAAGGTAAGTGTAAATATGTATCTATAATTGATATGTATATCAATTAATAACATAAGAAACAGGAAAGTGGGGATGTGACATCATCAGCCCACTCTTCATATTCATGACTACGTAAATAACTGTTTTCAAGTTTACTGGATGAGTCATAATGTTCATGATTTTTTATTCACAAAACATTGCTACATTTTAGAATAATTATGATAACTTTGTTACTTGTAATCAGATTTTGATGAAATTTTCTAGATTTTGCTCCAGAAATGTTACTTTATTTATTTTGAGGTAATTATTGTCAGATCGGAGTACCCCTTGAATCACCTAATTTACATCAACTAATTTCATATTTATATAGTCTTAGTACAATATTTCTTTTGTTGTGATTCCAGACCCCTTCGTAAATTTTGTACAGTGTTACCGGTAATTATCATTATTATTGAAATTAGTTCTAAAACTCTAAGGCTTATACCCTGTGAAAATAAAACTAACATTAAATGAATAAATAATAAAATTGGTGAAAAATAACAGAAAAAATGCGGTCATAATAAAACCAATTTCCAACAATGCAATAATGAAAAGTGAGGACGGACATTGATAGCATAATAATATAACTTAAATGATCTAGATATGGTATTACAATGTTTGATATTGATATATCGAGCATTTCTTGTGAAATGATTTATGTCCAGATGTGTCTAACAGAAAACATAAAGATGAACTCTTTCCCTCCATTTACTTGCCTTTTTAATATTTATTGTCATGTACGTGTGTGTGTGTGTGTGTGTGTGTGAGCCAGGGGCGGAACCAGGAATTTCCAAAAGGGAGGAGGACATTTTCAAGATGAAAATTTGACAAGGAAAAAACAAAAGTTTTCACCCAAAATTTAGAAATTGAAGGTCATTTTGTCCGAGGAAAATCTGATAAGTAAAAAAAAAGAGAAAAAAAGTCCTTACTTCCAAAATTTTGATAATGGCTATGCAAGAATTCAAATTTAATGTTTCTTGATACGTAAAATGTTTTGCTTGCAACAGTAGCCGTAAGGATCCGGCCCGTGCCCCCCCCCCCACCCCTTTGAGAAACACAAAAATAGTTTTAAGTGGGTATGTCATGCATAAGCAAATGAGAATCTCAATTTTGAACTGAAAACCTTTTTTTTACTCTTGTAATTTTTTTCTTGGAACAAAATAACGTCCATTTTGGAGTGAAAGCTTTTTTGGGGGCTTGTTATTTTTTTTCCTGGAACGAAATGACCTCCATTTTTTATGTGATTTTTGTTTTTGCTTCTCAAATTTTTCCTGAACAAAATGCCCCCCCCCCTTTGAAAATCCTGGATCCTCCCCTAGCTTTTTTGCTCATATTTTATATCGGGTATCCAAATATTAATTAAACAAGCCAATTTTTGCGGATTCCCTGTTAAAATACCGTCGTGTGAAATTGAAATTCAATTTTACTTTTATACGAATGATCAACAGGCGTGTCAAAAGTTTGCCAAAAATATTATGTGCCAATTTGTTTTAAGAACCAGGGGGGGGGGGTTCATGATTGAGAATGACAACGAGTTTCACTGCCAATTTTTGTTCTCACACCGCAGAAATGTGTTGGGGAGGGCGACGTGTACGAGCGAAAAAAAAATGACCAATTTATTAGTTAGTGTCTAACTGAATTTTGGTTGATATTGACAATGTTTACTGGTCGTACACAGATTCACCGGCAGATTGGTTACTTTGACCCGTGGCGCAAGGATTTGGGAGGGGGGGGGGCTGGGGGCATCTTGCCCCCCCCCAAAAAAAAAGAAGATTTCTCACGACCAAGAAAAAATAAAGGAAATAAAAGGAAAGAGAGAAGGATGAAATATGAAATCATTTTCTGAGTATAATGTAAAAAAGCTATTACAAGTTGATTTTTGTAATAAAAATGTCGATTTTTTGCTCACTCTTCGCTCCCTCGCAATCTTTATTATAAATTTTACGCGATACGCTATATCTAGCCCCCTCGAAATTTTTGGCTCATCACACCAATGATTTTGACCAATCCTTTTAAACAGTTGATTTGAATCACACACTAATGTTATATGTTCTTATATAAACCAGGCTGAAAACGATGAAAGACAAAAATTGTCGTCAAATTTGGAAAAAAAAGTTATGGCATTGAAGTTTTGAATTGTTTAATCGAAAGAGAAGAGAGTGATGAGGTTGTTAGAATCAATTGAATCAAAACTAAAATAAAAAACAAACAAATAACACTATGGACATGTTGTGTTTTGGTGTTACTGTCAATAATCAAATGTGTGTATTTTCATTTGTATTAAAAGTACAAATACAAAAGATAGCATAAGTTTTAAAATATTTGCACCTGAAATGGAAGTTAAACCTGACGATAAGTTATATAAACACACAAAAAATAGAAAATATATTGGTGAAGGTTTGAAGAAAAGCCATCAAAGAATAACTGTTACAAAAAACAAATTTTTAATGTTTTAAATCTGTGAGTCATAGTCATATGCAAGCAGCCTCCCCATTGCATTATCATAATATAAATTCCAAAATTTCAAAATTTTGTAATAGAAAATGATGAATACATGTATGTTTATTTTTCTTAGAGAACTAAAAGAAGTGAGTATGGAAATGTGTGTATGATGATATATTAACCGCACGGATAGAATCTTTTTTAGAAAATGACAGTTGTTTTGAAGAAATATGGAGGAGCTGCTAGTCTGTGACGTCACCGAATAAAAACTTAAAATTTTCACAACGAACTTTTCCGCCTTTGTTAAAACAAACTTATATATTTGTGTGAACTTTCCTTAGTTTAAGAGGCAAAAACAGGAACAGAAATCATGAAATTATGATATGTATGGGTGGATCAAACAGTTAATATAACCTTTATACAGGTCGGATCCTACAATATACAAACCATACAAAGGCAACATCTGAAATACAAACGATATTAAATGACATCAAATAAAACTTATTTATATGAATGTGGGTATATACATCACAAATAACACTTATATAAAGACCATTTTTTAAAGAACAGATAACGTTTGTTTTTCTCCTCGTACCATAGAGATATAGCATATATCGTGTATTAAATAGACCCTAACCATGCTAACCGGATGATCCTGAGAGCTGTTGGTAATAACGGTCTTCATTTCAGTCATATAACATCGATCTATGAGCGTATCCGGACATCTACCCCCTGGACATCCACCCCCCGGACATCCACCACCCGGACATCCACCCCCCGGACATCCACCCCCTTAGGACATCTACCCCCTAGGACAAGTACCCCCTAGGACATCTACCCCCCGGACATTTACCCCCCGGACATCCACCACCCGGACATCCACCCCCCGGACATCCACCCCCCGGACATCCACCCCCCGGACATCCACCCCCCGGACATCTACCCCCCGGACATCTACCCCCGGACATCTACCCCCCGGACATCTACCCTCCGGACATCTACCCCCCGGACATCTACCCCCCGGACATCTACCCCCCGGACATTTACCCCCCCGTATCCAAAATATCCGTGAGTAGATGCCCGGGGGTAGCCTGTCTGGGGGGGGGGGGTAAATGTCCGGGGGGTAGATGTCCGGGGGGTAGATGTCCTAGGGGGTACTTGTCCTAGGGGGTAGATGTCCTAAGGGGGTGGATGTCCGGGGGGTGGATGTCCGGGTGGTAGATGTCCGGGGGGTGGATGTCCAGGGGGTAGATGTCCTAGAATCATCTATGAGACATGATGTGTTGACGAAATCAATTTAACCATCAATCCAGATCTATAGGCTACCTGACACGAACTAAGAATGGACAAGATTAATGTGAAGATCCGTTAACGAAATGCACTCTAATACATAGTAAACTTGTCAAAAACGTGATTCACAGTAAATATACATAAAAATTAAAAAAAATCCATCGGGGGGGGGGGGGCAAGATATCAAAATTTGCAAAGTACAACCAGATAGTCATTGGTAATTCTTGTTATCACATCATAATCAAGTTCTTTACAAATACATAATGAAATTATCGCATAATATTATTAATGTTGATCCATTTTAGACTGAAGGTTGAATAATTCATTTTTTACAACATGTTGTAAAAATGAATTATTCAACCTTCAGGCCAGGCAAAACTCTAAATTTGAAGGATTTAAGATGAATCCAGATCGGCTGTGAATAGTGACCGGCCAAACATTCGATTCACTTTGGATTAACTTTTAGATTAAAAAAAATCAAATTCAAATCTATTAGCTTTATATCTAAATCTTTATATTCGCAGCTGATATGGATTTCTTCTACGTCCTTGGAATTTAGAGTGTATTTTGATCATCGAATGCATAGTTTTGGCTAAAGTACAGAATTGATTTGGATTGCCGATTTGGACCCAAAAAAGTTCTACAGCCGTAGATGGGGTAGTCGTTGAACAATGCTCATTGGATGTATTCGCGCCTTGCTGAAAGAACGTTTTCTTATTGCGGATCATCCTTTTTCAAATTTCTTCATTTCATTTCGTTTATTTCAATGTTCAACATTCCTAATTTGTTTGTTACATTTTGATATACAAATTAAAACAAGAAATCATATAGCAAATTTCTGTGTACAAAAAATTATCATTAAACAGATTGGGAATGGAGGAGACTGCCAAAAAGCGGAGCTTGTAGGACGCAGTCTCCTCATCATCCTACTACTACTACTACTACTACTATTACTACTACTAATGATAATAATAATAATGATAATAATAATAATAATAATAATGATAATAATAATAATCCTGTATGTGTTCAACATTTTGCTTAATTATAAAATACTTTACATTTATTCCCAATTTACTGAATAAATCGTGGATATTTGACATTCGCTGATTGTTGTTTTCATCCAGTAGTTCTAGCACACACAAATTGCACGCCTTCTTCCACACCTGTTTCTATTTGAATAGTGGAATGAACCACTCGGAAGTGAGTCTCAAGGATTTGACGAGCTTCTTGTAGTACAACGAGAACATCTACAGGTCGCCCGTCATAGAACCGTGCTGGATATACGATAAACAGAACAAAACAAAAATGTATTCTTCATTCAGGCCATGCATGGGCCCGGGGGGGGGGGGGCACTCGACCGAAAAAGTAGTAGGTATGTGCCGCGGGCGAGACAAAAAACGGGGGCCTTGGAGCGGGCTTATTGTAAAAAAGGAGGGTCCTCGGAACGGGCTTCGGAACTACAAAATAAAATGCTTGTGAAAACGGGGGTCCTTGAAACGGGTCGCCTGCGTATGAGTGCGTATGCATCCCTATGGAACGTGCATGCAGCTAGCCCGGCGGCACGGGGCTACGACGGGGGGGGGGGGGGGGGGGCTGGGAGTGGGGGTGCTTCAGATCATCTCCAATTTTCCCCCAATAAATATGGACAATACGTAAAAATTACCATCAGATTGTGATTTGGATCTGCCCCCTATACCTCTTTCAGAGTCATTCCGCGGCCCATGAAGTTCGCAGGAATGCGATATATTTCTTGTGACAGGATAAGATAATTAAATAGATAAAATAATGAAGCTGTAGGCCTCGTGTTGTGGAGACGGAACATATCTTTTATATAAAATACACTGGGATTTGATACTTTAAGACCATTCAAAATAGTCGTACTAATTAAGTAAAACAGAAACAATGATAAAGATTGAAAGTATATGAGTCTAAACCTGTTATTACATACTCACATAAAACAAGATGAGCGCATATAAGATGAACATCTGAAGTCAGAGACCATATTCTAAGCGAGTGTACACCCTCAACTCCGTTTATTTCAATCAATCTTCGTTTAACCTCATCATAATCTAAACTTCCAGGTTTACCTAGTCATTGGAATATTATAAAAACATAATTAAAATGAAATAACGTTACACAACAGCCATGATCAAGTGAATGTTATTGGAGCAGTATGCTTTTCACATTGCATTTCCTTAACCCCGGACTATCCTTAACCCCATACTATCTTTTTTTCGATTCACACTGTCTTTCTTAACCCCCTACTATTTGCTTAGCCGGGGTTAACGCCTTAACCCCGGGCAATCACACAGTTCATTAATATTGATGATTTTACCATACAGAGCGCGATTAACGTGCAATTTCGACTTCTGTGATTGGCTAATGCTTTAATAGCCCCACTTTTCTTATTAGCCCGGTTTCGATTCACACTGCATCACTTAGCACCGCAATTGTGGTGCTAGCACTGCAATATGCCGGCTAATCCTGCTTTTTTGCAGGGCCAGATAGTACCGTACTATTTACCGTGCTAGCCCACTTTGCTAAAACGTAGTGTGAAAACGAAGTGGGCTAAGCTTAACCCCGGGAAATTGGTGGGGCTAAGACCCTCCCCCTTAGCCCCACCAATTTAGGACAAAAAGTGCAGTGTGAAGTTTGCTTTCCTCTTATAATCCCTTAATCCAAATTTTAAAAAATGTCCAAAATTCCTAAATGTTAGTAAAATATTGCTCCTGAAATCTGGAAATAGTTTAAAAGTTTAGTCACACAGATGAGCCGCAATCCGGCCGGAATTATTGTTTCTTTACTGTCTATTCAAAGTGCATACTGCGAATACATTTAGATTTAGAGACATTCAAAATAATATTAAGTCCAATTTGTGAGTCAGGTATGAATTTTGAATACCCTTCCTAATCATTCTAATGTTGCCAAAACTTTGAAAATATCTTAATTCTGACTCAATCTGCTTGATTTGTTTTAATCTAGAATAAATGTTACCGGGCCTTCACGAAATTAATATGAATTGAATGTTATGAAACGTGGACAATCGGATGGGTTTTCGAGCTCACACCTTTTCTAGATTCTTATACAAATACATACAGTATAATTATTAAACAATACTGAAATTCATGAAAGGCGTCTACCCCCCCCCCCCCCCGCCGACACGCCAATAACTTCGCTGTATATACCTGCCATGAGGATATGGATGCTTTCCCTGAAGAGATTGAAGAGAGTGAGAAGTACGAGTATACCAAAGATGATAGTGAGGATCGGGTCAATGATTTTATACTCCGGCTATATAAAGAGATAATTCTAATAAGAACAAAATTTTTCAAACTTTCACTACCCCTCTGTATACAGAGAAACAAATTGCAGGTTAAACTTAATATGTTGAGAATATAAAAATGACAATGTTTATGGCACGTGGTTGAGAGATGAATACGATATCACATGAACAGGGGCGGATCTAGTTTTTTGGTTAAGAAGGGAAGGGAGCAATGAAGCTGCATGATGTTGGGGTTTGACCCCCCTTTTAGGGAGCAAAAGATGAGGGGGGGGTGGGTTAACCTATAACTAAGATCCGCAAATAATGAATAATTATTTTAGATTTTCTTTGCAAACGAAATATTTCCCCCAGATTTCATTCAAGTATAAGTTTTTAATGCGATGATTGCCCAACACTATATACTACATTTATAAAACTGTTATAATAAGAAGTGATTTTAAAATAGTACTTGCCTTGAAGAAGATGATTAAAGCCCCGACAAAAAGTCCAAAACCAAAGATTGAGTCTCCAATTATATGAAGACATGCAGCTCGTACATTCATATGATTGGTAATATCACCCTCACTTTTATCATCTGAACCACCGAGTAGTGAGCCATGACTGTGCCCATGACCACTGGGGAGCAAGCTCTCATCAGCACCGCCACATTGATTAGTACAACAGCAAAACCCGAATTGGAGTTGAAATATCTGGCTATGATGATGAACAGATACACTGGTAGTGTTAATCAATGATATATTTTTTTTCAAAAGAGCTGACAAAATATAATTAGAAAACACAATAGCAGGTATTTACAGCAATCATGCTCCGTCGCCAACTCACAAAATTTTATGACTATATGATTATACATTTGTAATTATTGCCGAAGTTTTTGCGGTTATCGAGGGAAAAAAAAAAATATATATATAATTGAAGTTGGGGGGGGGGGCGACTGCTGAATTGATTTACTGACACCAAGCTATCTCCTTCAAAACAAACTTCAAAGCAAACTAATAGGGCATTGCAAGAAAGTTGCAATCAATTGGAAGTAAAATTTAGGCCAAAAATCAGTCACAAGTGTGACAATTAATTGCAAATCCACTCTTGATTGCTAGTCTGCTTCTTGCATCTATTGGTAAAAATCAATTTGGTTTAGTTATAATTGATCTATCACTTGTAGATTAGCAGCAGAAATTTGCGATTGATCGCAAATATTTTTGCAACACCCCTCAAAGCTCCATTCGTCCCTTTTTTAATATCCTGTTTCTTTTTTATTTTTAAAATCTTTTGCGTTTTTTTTTTCAATTTAATCTGTTTATTCATTTTGTTTACCTAAAACCCGTTGGCATGCATGATACGAAATCAAATATCAAATTATAACATGGGGTAAAAACCCTTTTTCTTACATGATATTCCCCATGAAGTTGACGACGCTGATAATGAGCATAACCTCGCCATCGATGTCGAAGTCGCGATTGACAATCCTCATGGTAGCAAAATATGAGAGGACTATAGCAAGACAGATTGACAGGATGATCGAAAATAGAGCTCCAACAACCTCTATACAAAATAAACAAGAATTTATGTCAAATGTTAATTAATGAGTGCCTCTTTACCTATAAGAATGCATAATCATATCAATAATATACGATTTTCATTGTATATTAAATTACCGTATTTTTACGGGGAATCCGTGAAAATATCATTGCTACTTACATTGCATTTTTAAGGAAGGCCAAATTTTACGGTGAAATATAAAATCAAGCATATTTGAGTTAACCTTGAAAGAAATACAGTGAAAATTACTATCGTGTAGCAAGTATAAACAAACATATTAATTTTCTAATTGGATATTCCTGAGAACATGCTGCCTGACATTTTACAAACCCTGAGTTTGCTATTTTCATGCTATTTCACTATTATTGCATAAATATAGCCTTTTATGAATTCGAATGATGAGAGTAACATTTAGCTCTTAGCTTATTTTTGCTCAAATGGTAACGGGTATGGATGATTTTAATACAGTATTTGTTTTAATCCAAGTAGACAAAAAGGTAATTAAATCTTAGTAACGATGGTTAAAAAAAGAATCGGGTATATTAGTTCAATTGATTTGGAAACAGACGACTATATAGAGAAGATCAGGCCATTGATTCCTATATAGGCCTGCATCAGCATGCATTTACCTCACGTTTACAATTTCTCCAAATATATTACACACTGCAACATTAAGGTTGGCGGACCTTGACCAGTCATCTTGGGCAACAATAACCCTTTTTCTGTTCAGCAGATTTTCTTTTATCAAAATATATATACTTGAAATGGATGAATAATCATGGAATATATCTGACCAGCACGTAACAAGCCATAGGTGTAGGTTTTGGATGGAGGTTTCTGTGCAAGCCAGATAGAAGTTAGACTAATGATGTAAGTGACTATATCGGTGATAAGGTGACCTGCATCAGCCAGGATAGCTAAACTTCCAGATAAAATACTTCCTGGAGAGAGAGAGAGAAAGAAAGAAAGAAAGAAAGAAAGAAAGGAAAGAAAGACAGACAGAAAGAAATAAAAAAAGAAAGGAAAGAAAGAAAGAAAGAAAGGGGAAAAAGAAAGAGAAAGAAAGAAACAAACAAAGAGAGAAACAAGAGGAAAAAAGAAAGAACACCCACATTGGTAATGAACATCCAACAGCTACTGGGTACTACATAGAGTTGTAGCACTAAATAAGCAAATATAATTATTAATCATTAATTGAGTATAACTGTCAATCATTAATTGAATATAAAAAGCCTCAAGTCCATAAGAGGTCATTTTGAGAAAATAAAAAAATTGATATTTCTTAAATTTGGGCAATTAAAGTATATTTGGCCAAAAGGACATCAGAGAACATCATAAAACAAATTTAAGTGCACTCTTAAAAAGGTTGGGCAAAAAAGGCAAAATTTTTAACCATCACTGGGCAACATACTGTCCACACAACTATTGGTTAAAATCTATCCAAATTGGGTAATAAAAACTAATAACTGGGTAATAAATTTGCTCAATTATTGGACAATAATTGCCCAGAGTATACATATATATTTTTTACCAACATACATTACCCAACATTTTAAGTGTGTGTACATCTTTATGAACATTAATGTTCACGTTACTTGTGGGCGGGGCCTTTTGTCTGGTGGACTTGGGTCGTTTTTAGAATCATGTGGACTTGGGCCATTCTTACATTCATAGACATAGTAGACTTCTGTAGCAAGTACTAGTAGTAGAAGTAATGAGAGAGGGCGCTATGATATTAATGTAAATGTAAGAAAAGCCCATACCAGATTTTTCTCCTTTACTTGAGGCATTTCTGAGATGATTTCAGATTTATCATTTATACACAAGATGAGACATTGTATACTCCACCCCAACTCTCTCCGTATGAAGGGAATAAAGGACTTTCAGACAGAGATATTTCGGATCACTCTGGCTAAACATGCTAAATGGGGATAAAACTTTAACCTCGGCATATTACACATTGTACTGCTGATTTGCTTCGTATTGAATTCAGTTAAATATAAAATGGTCCTTACCTACTATTTCTGCGATCACTATGAGCGTACAAAGCGAGAGAGCGAAAATGAGACGTAATTTAGCTCCTTCGAGTATGACCTGTCTCTGAGGATTTATTGGACTCTCCTTATTTGTATCATCTGATTTCAAGGCTCCATAACTTCTCTGATGTCCATCAACTGACAAGCTAGACATCAACATATTCCTGCAGAGGTAACATAATTCATCATCAAATATGTGGATTGTGATGAATCTGTTTTAATCTGCCAATTTTTATACTGAAAAATCGTTGTGATATCTAGAGCAGAATAATAAAAAAATATATGCGAAAAAAATTATTTAAGTTAGGTCAAACGAATTAAAACAGATTAAAGCCCTCCTTTCTCATTGATTTTATTTAGTGACTCCGCATTATGAAAGGGACACTTCAGGCTGAAAACAATATTAATATCTAAAGAGAATATAATTCAATGAGCAAAATGCTAACGAGAATCTAACAAAGAAAGTGAAATTATTCAATTTTAAATTTTGGCAATAATTTTATTTTTGCTGTCATGAGTAATGTAATAGATGGTTGATGATGTCATGCTCCATTTTCTTTTTTTCTGTTTTTATCATGAATTTTTTCTCTCTTTTTATCATATTAAAACTCGTTTCTATTATTATGTGGGGCGTCGTGGTGGGGGGGGGGGGGGGGGGGGCTCCTCAAATTATAATTTTCCTCAACTTTTAAAGGGGCAGCCTCTGGATCCGCCCTTGGAACTTTTAAAAAATACATGTTTATTGAACACAGTGGGAATATCAAGCAACACATACACATTGATAAAACATGCAATGAAATTTCTAGGACCATTGGATTTCTACGACAAATCAAACAATATCTACCCAGAAAGGTTTTGATCATGCTTAACAATGGTCTTATATTGCCGCATATTGATTATGGTTTGGGTATTATGGGGAAAATCTTACCAATGTTTTGACTTCTAAATTACAACGTCTGCAAAACAGATGTATGCACGTTTGGTTTTGACTGCGGACTTTATACTCCTCACACAACATTACTGAGGCAATTAAACTGGCAGTCGTTCGTACAACGAGTCGATTACCAATTTCGTATATTTATGTGTCACCATACTAGACGTCTAGTCGGTCAGATTCATAGAGATATATTATTAGTATATACGTATTTCATAGAGATATATATCTCTATAAATATCTCTATGGTCAGATGCAACGAACGTAGAAACCGTGTGTTGCTGCCCTCTACGTTTGTTGGTCAAATACAATTTATAATTTGAAACACCTCATCCAATTATTTGCAATTTCTATCAAAATATTATCGCTTTCAACTGCCATGACTGCACAATTGTGAGATGGGCTAAATATGTTTTGTATATTAACGGTGTTTTGTGATCGATTACGAAAGTTTGAATTTATTGACATATATAAAAGATTGATATATTTGGAAGAATGTTTCCAAAGTTTGCTATATAAATTGTGAATTCATATATTTTACAATGAAAGAAAGTATTGCAAAAGAGGTCGATTTAAGCTTAGAAACATATAATATCTATGATATTTGTGACTATTTAATTATCGATAGTTGTATTAATAACTTGTTATAAATATTATTACTTTTCGCATATTATCGAGCGCAGACTGATATCTAATCATATGATTGCAGATCAGTTTTAAAAAAAATATACACATTGTAGTGACCTGCTCAGTGATCGAAAAGTGTACTCGTAATATTAAGAGTATATATTCTGTCTTGACATGTAAATGCTTTATTTCCAATTTGTTATATACTGAACAACTGTTGTGCTCAAGTGGGAAATTAAATTCCGCTCACAACCTACAACTCTCGTCGTATCGTGTCTTGTGTTCTGGAGTGTCCTGACAACTTCCCCCAAAAATCCAGAATACTACAGTTTGTTTGTTATGAAATATATTATTATGCTGTAATATTTTGTGTAGTTAGCAGCCCCAATGTGAGATCAATTGTTATCAAATGGCTTATTTTGGTATTAAAAAATAAAATCAAAAAGTAATAATGATAATAGAGATAATAAAAATACGCAGATTTTGTATAGCGCATATCACAGTATGATATGAGGCCCCTATAGCGACCTGGGCAATAAGTGCTCAACACCGTGACGATCCTTTTGAATTTAAAGAGAACAAATCTGACTGAATTTATTAATCGAAGTTATTGACCTGACCAACACACCTTTGTAAGACTTTGATCTGAAGGATACCATCAGGATTATTATTTGGTTTTCCCATGGACCTAGTAGGTCACTGGTTTGCCAGTCCAATGTCATTAAAAATCAATGAATGGGAGTTCAAATTCGAACGATATGTTTTTGCAACTCTCTACATTCATGGTTAATTTTCATTTATTTTGCATCCAATTCCCTTGAATGTTTTTAGAGATTCAAATTAGAGAAAAATTCATTCAGATGAACGACCCAAACTTTTCATTTGATTTTGCGCCAAGGGACTGGTCCTTTAATTTCGCCCTAAATACCGTTTTTTATTTTATCTTCATGCAGGCACCCACAATTGCACTATGAACGTTCAAATTCATTTAACATATTTCTGTCGATTTTTTAACGACGTGTTCTCATTTTTTAAACTTTATTACATCTTTCTATTTTTGCTAATACCTTCAATTAGATTAATTTTTTCCATAACCGTGTTGAAATAGTTATATCATTTACAGGAAAATTATGGTTATAAAATCAGTTTTGGAGTGAATTAAGGTATTTTTTTTTTTTTTTACATAGGCCCAAATTGATTTACATTTATACCCTGTGATCTTGATATATATTTATTGAAGGCCTCTGATTATGATAATGGAGCAACACGACGACAACGAGCTGTTTCTTCAATGAAAGTTTGTCAGAGGAATGAGAATTCCAATAAATGGTAATGATCGATGTACAAAGTAAATTGAATTTGTGTAATTATTTCAAAACAGATGGTTATAGGGCATAAGCAACAGGAGCCTGATCATAGAGCCTGATGGGGGATGTGCCCCCCTCAGATGCTAACAGATTTTGATGAATACTTTAAGGTGAATTTTACAAAGATTTAAATATATTTGCACTGTAAAAAAATACATATTCTGGATCAAAATAGAAAGGCTACTGTGCCTTATTAGTTGCTAACTTGCGGGTTGTTGTCAGAAGATATGGCTCCACAAACTTTACATTGAATTTTGATCCGCTTCCATTCCTGAGGTTGGTTCCTCAGGTTGATCCATTGTTGACAATGCTCAAACTCACGGGGGCGGCGAGAATGCATGTCTTTTCGTTTTCTCTTTTTTTTTTTTTGGGGGGGGGGAGGCTAAGCCCAATATAGACACTTATATGTCAAAATTTGCAAGAAATTTATCCACACTGTGCTGCATTCGACCCAGGTGAGGTAAATGGGTACCGGCAGG
This sequence comes from Lytechinus pictus, assembly GCF_037042905.1. Lineage (NCBI taxonomy): Eukaryota > Metazoa > Echinodermata > Echinoidea > Temnopleuroida > Toxopneustidae > Lytechinus > Lytechinus pictus. The sequence goes on along the minus strand of NC_087245.1, from coordinate 790,588 downwards.
AAGTATTTCCTCAAAAAGCTGTGCGCACCAGGATCGGTAGACTAGCTTAGCCGGGGTAATATAGGAGCGCCTTGAGCACCTAGCAAGGTGGATATATGCGCTATAGAAATCCTATATTATTTATTTATTTCATTCTTAAAAAGTTCACATTTCATTTTGAAAAAAATGCACTTTCCATTTAGAAAAGGCATTTTTCCTACGAGGAATTTTGGGGAGCAAGTGACCCCCTGCTCCCCCGGTTCCACCGCCCCTGCAAACCTGTTTCACCTTTCAGGATCACAGTCAAACAATATTAACAGTAACTATTCACAATGAACCAGGGCAGATAATTTTTTTTTTACTTTTTGGTATCTCCTTTTCAAATTGTTTTTACTCACTCATGCGTGAATGAGAAATAATCTAGGTAATTTCAGATGAAAGACAAAATTCTAGGCTTTACAATGGTAGGTCATTTGTCTATTGTATTTGTGATTAAGTTATGATAAATCATCAATAAATCTCGGTTTCGTTTTTTGTGGGACGCACTGTATATATTTCTCACAGTGTATAGTGTTTTGCCAATTTAATGGGCCTACTACATAACTTGCCAACTATACTATGGCTTCAATGATTTAACTTGAACTTTGGAAATTCACCCCACCCAATATTCTTTACCTGGTCTTGTCTCTCCTCATTTTGCAAAACTAGTGTTTCGGTTAAATTGTCAATAACTGTGGTATAATTTGCAAACTCATAAGCTTTTTTGGCTTACTTTTTATTTTATAGCTCCATTTGTTTTGTCTTTTGTTGACTGGTGTGGCCCTAAGCCTGCCTACATGGACTTGGATTTGCCAACTGGTAGTCTTTACTCTATAAGTCTACATTGTGTAACCTTCCTTCGAAGGTAGTACTTCTATCAGGCTGTTTATTTTCCTTCCTTTTTTCTTTCTTTCTTTCTTTCTCTTTTTTTTCTCTCTCTTTCTTTCTCTCTCCTATCCTCCATTTTGCCAACTGGTATATGAATTTACCGACTGCCATAAATGTTGGGGGTGGCGTCACACCCCCACACCCCTAGCTACGGCCCTGTGGGCTTATGTCAAGCATAATTATGCTTCATTTGTTTTTTTCTTCCAGATTGTATAACGTCTCACGCACTCGCTTCGCACCAATATGACGACAAAGGGGCGATTCCATGGGGATTCCATGCAAGAAAAATCAGCCATTTTCACAACATTTTTCTAGCTGCTGTCCAAACAAACAAGGAAATTCAATTTGTTTAGTGGTAAAGTGCTGCATGGGGAGTCAAGTAAAAAGTGACAATCAACAAAAGTTAATCCATGGATGAATTAGAGGTGAAAATGTTTCGTGTCGTACGTGACATCTGATTCCCGCACGACACACAACATTTTCACCTTTCAATAACCCATAATCAAACATGTTTAGTTGGCTAGTTTTTCACATGAATACCCGCTATGACTTTGTTATTGAAAAAAATATATTGCTCAAGCATTCAGCTGAGAGATTAGAAAATGTTGTTGAAATGTCCCGTACGAGACGCATGGAATCGCCCAAAACATGTTCAAATTCTGCCACTACAATTGTCAGTTTTCCCATGAAAGTTGGCTGTATCACTCATCCCCAATGCCATGGACCAGTAGGTCCATGGCAATGCTAAACGCAGTACACAATATTGATACTTAAAAATGAGAATCCATGGTGATTCCCTGGTTTTAATACAGGATTTATTTGTACTTTTCCAGCAATGGTGTAACTACGGGGGGCACGGGCGGGCACGTGCCCCCAATCGGCTGGGGGAAAAAACGGGAGAAAAGGAAAAAAAGAGGGGAAAAGGAAGCGAAACGTAGTGGGGGACGAAGAAATTATTGGATATTATATTATATGATGTTATATTATATCAAGTGATGTGTTATATTATATTGCATCAGAATTGTTTTTCATAACTTTATAAAACATTATTGCTTAGGGCCTATGTGTTCATCATTCCTGGTGTTCGCATTGTCTGTTCAATGAGATATATAATCATGCTGGACTACAAAAATCACGTTTTCAAGTCAATATACACCAAATATATATCCTCGCACTTCGAGGTATTATTGATTTCTGTCGTGACATGTGCTTCTTTTTCATGACTACTAAAAATGATTGCCCCTTTCAAGGTCTAAATATAAAACATTTCCAGACCGCTTACGTTCGCATAAGTGGATTGGTGAGATATGAGTGCTATTCATAAAATCGTTAAAAAATCATTTTTCTGATCTGAATATCAAAATACCAGTCATTAAAAAAAATAAAAAAAAATACCAGTCATTCTTAAAGTCGCTCGTAACTTACGAACAGCTTTATGAAACACTCGCCTGTATTATAGTAAGATTAAAGTTCATAAAGTGTGGCTCAAAAACAAACGCGTACACCTGATTGATCACATTGAAAGATAAACCACGAACCAGGTGAAAGAAAGATTACTCGATCTGCTATATTTGGTATGGAAAAGGTTGGTAAAATGTGCAATAATGAAATGAGAGACTTCATACATGGTTGAACAGAGGAATAATCACGAGAATATAAAGTTAGTTCAGTTGACCAAATAAGCGGATCCAGGGGGCTACAGGGACCGCACCCCGCCCCCTCCTTCTCTATTGTGGGCGCAAAAAGAATAACGAAGAAGAGGGAAGATATAAAAAGAAAGAGTAAAAAGAGGAGGAAGATGAGTGAATGATATCAGGTGAGGGGCACACTTGGAAAATATTTCATGTCACTATATAAAATTTTCGCTCGTATTGCCTGTGCAATGAGATACATATCCTGCGCTTGCATTAATTTTGAAAATATATCTTTTTCATAATTTTACGAAAGTGCTTAAAATGACCAGTTTTCATGCCTTGATATTAACAAATTTCGCGCTCTCATTAGGCCTATTAGATTATTAAATGTGAAAATATCCTTTTAATAAATTCCTAATCTTTAGATTGTCCCAATTTCAGCTCGCGCTTAGAAAAGAGGAATAGTGAGATAGTCATAACTTTCATTTGATGACTAGGTAAAAAAAAAAATCAGCTCGCACTTCGAGCTCACATTCTTTATTACGTGAGACCCGTATCCTCTTCACAATTTTTCCTACATATAGTGCCTGAAATAGTATGACTCTTGTTCAGATCGGAATATCAATAAATTTCAGGTCGTGATATAAAAAAAAATCATCTCGCTCTTCGCGCTCGCGTTGTTTGATTGTTGAAATAAGTTTCGCCTTTAAGGGTAACTGCAAATAGTCTTTTACAGGTCCCTTTTCGATCAGAAATAAAAAAAATTAGCTCGCGCTTCGCGATCACAGTAATCTTCTTCATGATCACAAACGTTGCTCAAAATGTTCAATTTTCATACAAAATTCAAATGCATGAATGAATTAGGGGTTATGAGATTTATCTTGTTATAAGAATAAAGCTATGGAGTAACTATTAGGACTACCCCTTCAAAGAAACCAACAAAAATCAGCTTTCAACGGCTAATTGGGGAAAATGTGGATGAAAACATTTTTTCGGTCCCGCTATTGGCAAAATCTAGATCCCCTGGACCAACCCAACAAAAAGTTAATTCTAATACAAAAAGATAAATCAAATAAGCATAAAGCAAAAATATTTATCGAAATCGGATGCAAAATAAGAAATTCATGATATTTTATTTTTTTAGATAATTTTCACAAACACTTATATGAAGAAAATATGAGATTCGATGGTGTCACTCATCATTATTTCTTTTGTATTTTATTGTCTTAATTGTACTTTTTTTTTTGCATATTTGAGTAGTAGCAATTATTATTATTTTTTTAATAAAGTAGAAGCCAAATGTTATCGACCTCCAACCCGATGTTGCTCATATAATAACACTGCTGTATTTTAATAGGTTTTGGGGTGACGTATTTTTCATAGGTATTATAGAAAGGGTTCCGAGAATGAAAAAAAAGTTTAAAATGTTGTGCTGAATGATGCACTTGCTTGTTCTTTTCATAGGTTATCTAAAATCAATTTCATACATGCATGAACAACTTTTATTCATTGACAAGATTAATAAGACATTAAAAATTGTTAAAACAAAGAGATTTGAAGAATTCAGAAAAATAAGGAAGAAAAAAATCATCATTATAATGGACTTACCCGTTTTCATTTGTTTCTGCCATATTTGAAAAATATATACCTTTCAACGAGCCCACATGTAAAATTGACTCCAAGAAGAATAAGTGGAAGAAGATAGTATTGCTTACTATTCCTTGTTTCTGTCTATAATGGAATATGACTTGTATAGTGGAGTAGATATAAGGTGGGGCAAGATTTGCACGAAGCCTTTATCTTAATTGTTCAAAATTATTGGCTTATGTCTTAGTGTCGTGTGTAAAATACGTTGTATCTAGGAGTTACAATTTTCGAGTCGAACTCTTCATATTTTTATAAGCTATATAGGATATGAGAATTGACAAAACCTATTTCTTTGTCCAAAAAATAACTACCCCCCATCTCCACCCTTCACCCGCCCCCTCTCTCTCTCTCGCTGCCAGATGTACCTTTGTGATATAATACGCCTTCCTTTTTTATCATTGATATTTGTGATGGTTTATAGTGTGATATCGTCTTGTATATTAGAGAGGGCCATGTATCAAGAAGTTCCCTATCACCATATCACTGTATTGTTGTAGGTTTGAAATAAATCAGTCATTCAGTGTTATCCACAGTTGTTGGGGACACGTTGGAGTTGACGCTGAACAACATGAGCCCCCTCTAATAACATGTCTAAGGAGAGACCTGGTAGCTCTTATGCATGTTTTACGTACAGAGCTCAGTATGAACATGTAGGATCCTTGGTATGCAAGAGGCAATTGGTGTGCCCATCAGGGCTGCCGCTATTTTTCCGGCCGTCTCAGGCCGAGTAACGTGTGCAAAGTCTCATGATGGGAAAGGTTTCATCCAGCGGCCTCATGACTAGAAGTATTGGCCTCGGTGACAGCCCTGATGTGCATGATTCTTTTGTTAGTCGAAAACAGCCGTTTTATTCATTTATATTCAAACCACCTTATGTCGATATTACAAAAAAAATGTTAAAACGGTTGTTTTCAACTGGCCGTACGACCGCCTAAGAGCAAATGTATGACTGATGTATTAAGGGGATAGTCTAGGCTGGAGGTATTTATCTCAATAAATAGAGTTAAATTCACAAAGTAACAAATTTATTGAATTTTAAAGATTTGCAGTATTCCGGTGAAACAGTTCTAGGCATGCCTTTATGAATATTCATTAGGTGGGCTGATGATGTCATATTCCCACTTGTTCTTTTGTATTTTATTATATGAAATTAGGTTTATTCAAAATTTATTATACCAAGAACTAAAACATTTGGATTGACAACTGAGTAAGTGCATTAGTTATTCATTGCCGCAACTTATTTTATCATAATGGGGTCACATCATTTACACATATATGAAATAATGAAGCATTAATGATTTCATGTAATAACATAAGAAAAATGAAAGTGAGGATGTGACATCATCATCCCACCTGATGAATATTCATGACGATGTGCGCATAACTGTCGACAAAATATTTATAAACTTTAAAATTCAATAACTTCGTTATTTGTTATCCAATTTCGATGAAATTTTAAGCATTTTGCTTTGTGAATTTTACTCTATCTATTTAGATATAAATATTATCAGCCCGGACCATCCCTTTAATTTGATCTCTGCATGAAAAGTTTGATTTTGATATGTTGTCTTTTTGTATAAACTGTTATCCTCCATCAGTGGCGTAACAGGGGTCGGTGGCCAGGGGGGGGGGGGGGCAAAAACCAAAGATTTCCCGGTCATATCATGGTATGAACAGGATTTTTTTTATGATTGTGCCCGAGCATTAGAGCCAAGCTCAATGCGTGATAAGTATATACAAATAAGAGGGGGCACAGCATGGCGCGCGCGGCAAAAAGTTGCTTAATATAAGTCCCGACCGAGCGAATCGAGCGAGAAAAAAAATCACCTTTTCAAGAGATTCTATAACTTTGAGATTGATTTTGACAAGGTATTCTGAAAATAACATCATTTTTTACTTCTTCCTTAAATTCCTTTCCTTTCATCTGTTCTTTTTTGTTCTAGGTTGTAGTATTTTTGGGGGCCAGTGCTATGCAGATTGAGTCCGAGGCACTGTCGGCATCAGGATTTTTAACCTAGGGGAGGCAAAATAATTTTTTTTTGGTGGCCAACACAATTTTTTTGCCTATTTCACAAAATCGAGCGAGAAGCGTGAGTTTAATGTTTTTAATGTAGGCACTACTGACTTGAAAAGGGACCTGTTATAAGGACTAGCTGTTTGCATTGGATCATGAAGATGATATCTCACCAAATAAACAATGCGAGCGCGAAGCGCGAGCTGAAATTTTTTGATATCCTGAGATGATAATTGGACTATCTAAGCATTTTTTGTTATCATGAACTGGACAGCTATCTAACTAAACAAAATGCGCAAGCTGCAATTTTTGATTTATGAAAATTATGAATACGCAGGATGTGTATCTCGCTAAAACGAATGATGAAAACTCTAATCGCGAGAAGCATATTGACTTTTACACCGGGATTTTTAGGCCCCATGTGAACAGATAATTTAGTTATCTCAGTCAACAGTTACTGCGAGGGCGTAGCGAGAACGAAATTTTTAGTTTTATATAATGACCTGAAAGATTTATGTTGACAAAAATTGCTGGGAGCTAACAGTGAATGGATGAGAAAATTTTCAGAATTTAAAGAATTAACGAAAAAGCTGTTTTTGAGTACTTTGCAGCCTGAGTAGGATGCATATATTTTTTATTTTTCAAAATTTCGGGGGGCAAATGCCCCGTGTCCCCCCCCCCCCTCTCGGTGCCATCACTGGTCCGGGGCGGATCCCCCGGAACATCGAGATATTTTTAAACATTGCAGATGGCCATTTTTTTTAAGGAAGCGCGGGTACATACACAACACATAGCTTCAAAGCGGTTGCGGATAATAAACGAACTATTTTGAGGCAACACAACATAAAATTTTGGCCTTTTGAAATGAAATTCTAATTATGTGATAGTAACTTTGGATATTTAGCCAAAGTAAACATGAAAAGGCTTTATACGGTAAATCTAGTAGGTGTAAAGCTTTACTTATAGCTTAGGACATACGGGGATATAACTAAACCTTGGCTAAGGATTTCTTTTGTCCTGATTGCGACCATTATTTTTTAAGCGCTTTTTTCCAGAGGATAAGCCTACAATCCTGACAATTCACTTCTATTATTACCCCGGCTATTAGCCTTGCTACTGACAGGCGCTCTGGCATTCCAGGAATTTCTTCCCATTCATTTCACCTGGACAGTACGTAGGAACCACAAGGAAAACATTATTAAAAAAAACTGTATCAAGGGCGGAAAGTTTTTTAAAGCGGTGAAGGCGCTGAAAATGCACCCCACCCAGAGAATCACATCTATTTATTCTCATTTCTTTCTTCCTTCCTTGCTTCCTTTCTTTCTTCCTTCCTTTCTTTCTTTCTTTCTTCCTTTCTTTCTTTCTTTCTTCCTTGCTCCCTTCCTTCCTTTCTTTTTTTCTTTCTTCCTTCCTTCCTTCCTTTCTTTCTTTCTTTCTCTGTTTTCTCTCTCCCCTTTCTTTCTCTCTTTTTCTTTTACTCTCATATCCTCCATTTTGCCAACTGCAGGGTATATGAATTTGCCGACTGCCATAAATGTTGGGGGAGGGGTGTCACACCCCCATACATCCCCTAGCTACGACCCTGGAGGCTTATGTCAAGCATAATTATGCTTCATTTGATTTTTTCTTCCAGATTGTATAACGTATCACGTACTCGCTTCGCACCCTCGCTGTTTTGACGACAAAAGGGCGATTCCATGCAAGAAAAATCAGCCATTTTCACAACATTTTTCAAGCTGCTGTCCAAACAAACAAGGAAATTCAATTTGTTTAGTGGCTATATCAAAGTACTACTGGGGAGTCATGTAAAAAGTGACAATCAAGAATATTTCATCAATGAATGAATTAGAGGTTAATGTTACGTGTCGTACGTGACATATTAGCCACCTTTCGCAAACCTCAGGGACGGTAAGATTAGGGTCCCCTAACACAAAAATTAACGATTAATCGTACATTCGATTTTCACGAGTAATTGTAGATTATAATCTATGGAATCAATCATAGAAAACTGTTCTACATTCATTGCTAAGCTTTGTGATACAGGCCCTATAGATTTGCTTTTCGTGTGCAAATTTCTTTCACGCGACACCCGTTTTCATGCATGTGTACGTCTGGTCATCATCGTATATGCCCCCTGAGCCGGCGGCGAACCTCTACTAGCTATAACAGCTGGCTGGAGATATTCGAAATGCAGGGCCCACAATAGATTATGACATGGATAAGAAAGTGGTTTTTCAAACAAATCGAGTACATATTGAGTGAGGAAAAACTTACTGAATTAAGGCTTAGATATAGATCATTACAGTCCATCGAATCGATATTGCATTTAATGTGGATTATTGGTGGATCACTGGCAAGTGGTTCCATGGGTCAGATGACCTCTCCAACTGAAACCATTTCGCATGCGTTGATATGTACACAGCATGTATACGTCTGAATACTAGTCGAAATTGCGGGGTTTTTTCTTTTGTTTACTCCTTCTACACAAACGATATGTCTCTAGCACACAATATAATGGGCATTATGTTTTAATTTCCCCAGAAATGGGGGATTAGATTTAAATTCCCGGGGGGACCACTTCCATTGATGAGTGGATGCCAGGCATTTGGCTTGTGAAACCCTACAAGTATTGGAAATATCACTTTTTCAGTATTTTAAACATCGTAATAATAAATAATGTTAAATTAATTATTATATGTTACAAGTAAGTAACGAGTCTGTAGAGTGGATGGGGTGTGTGTGTGGGTTTGGGTGCTTCTGTGTGTTTCTGATGAATCTGATGACGGCACAGAGGGTTAAATTGGAATTTTTAAAGATTTATTTCTTGTATATTTTGCATATCAAGTACTTTATAATTTGTATGTATTTTGATTAACAGGGCCCAATTGCAAACCAGCTTTTTATCTTTGTTAATGTTTTTTATCGTGTATAGCTGAATTGGTTACCCTGTATAAAGATGTGAAATAAATAAATAAATAAATAAATCGTTTTTGACACCCTTATAACGTTACAAAGGCCTATATACGTAACGTACTTGCCTACTCTGTCCCTTTTTACGCGTGGTCGCGCCTGGTATCCACTCGTCAATGGAAGTGGGCCACCCGGGCGGCCTCTCGAGCTCTGGGAGGAACCAAATGTGGCTCTGGAAAGTCGTCCTAAATCGGATATAGGCCTATCGCTGTTACCATAGTAGCAACCAGAATTTTGCACACGAAACGCATATTGAATGTTTCCGTTGCAGATGTGAAACGAAAAAAATCTCATGTCACACAATTTGCATTGCAGGACAGAGTTTTACGACCATGACGACGGGCCCAAAAGTCTCTTCCAAAATCAACTACCGTCGTAAATAAGCGTTCGCGTTCTCCAACGAAAGGTCCGGATATCTGATGCCCGTATGACACACATTTTCACCTTTCAATAACCCATAATAAAACATTTTTAGTTGGCTAGTTTTTCACATGACTACCCGCTATGACTTTGTTATTGAAAAAAATATATATTGCTCACGCATTCAGCTGAGAGACTAGAAAATGTTGTCGAAATGTCCAGTACGAGACGCATGGAATCGCCCAAAACATGTTCAAATTCTGCCACTACATTACTTGTCAGTTTTCCCCATATGGTTTTCCCATGAAAGTTGGCTGTATCACTCATCCCCAATGCCATGGACCTGTAGGTCCATGGCAATGCTAAACGCAGTACACAATATTGATACTTAAAAATGAGAATCCATGGTGATTCCCTGGTTTTAATACAGGATTTATTTGTACTTTTTCAGCAGTGGCGTAACTAAAGGGGAATGGGTTGACACGAGCCCCCCAAATCGGCTGGCAAAAAAAAGGAGGAAAGGAGAAAAAAGAGGGAGAAAGAAAGAGAAACGTAGCGGGTGACGAAGAAATGATTGGATATTATATAATGTTATATCATATTATGTTATATATTATATTATATCAGAATTGTTTTTCATAACTTTATGAAACATTATTGCTTAGTGTCTATGTGTTCATCATTCCTGGTGTTTGCATTGTCTGTTCAATTAGATATATAATCCTGTTGTATTACAAAACATCCCGTTTTCAAGTCAATATACACCAAATATGTATCCTGGCACTTCGAGTTTTTATTGATATATGTCGTGACATATGCTTCTTTTTTATGACTACTAAAAGTGATTGCCCCTCCTAAGGTCTGAATATAAAACATTTCCAGATCGCTTACGTTCGCATTAATGGATTGTTGAGATATGTGTGCTTTTCATGAATTTGAAGAAAAAACACCAGTCCTTAAATGCCCCCCTTTTCTGGTCTGAATATCAAAAATTTCAGATCGCGCTTCGCGCTCGCATCATTTGGTTAACATGGTTGATAATATACTTTATTGCATAGTCAATTCTTAAAAACAAGCCTTAGAATGCCCCTCTAAAGGTCTTAATATCACAAATTTTTAGCTCGCGCTTCGTGCTCGCAATAATTGATTAGAGAGATGCATATTATGTTCATTATTACAATGACTTCAAAAAGTGCTTCATGTGTTTTCTTGTAATTCTAACTAAATAAGCACTATATATGGTGAGATTATGAGATATGTATGCTCTTCATGAATTCCTAAAACAAATAGTCCTAAAAAAACCCTGTTTGGGGTCAATATATTTAGAAATTTCGCTTTGCGCTCGCATTGTTTGTTTTGTATCGTGATTACAAAAATTTGCTTATTATATCCCTTTTTTAGGTCAGTCTGAATATCAAAAAATTTCAGCTCGTGCTTCGCGCTCGCATTACTAGTATTTTATCAGTGAGATACATGTCCGTTTATTGGCACAGTCCTTAAAATGTCTCCATTGGGTCAGTATACCTGGCAATCGAGTGTGCTTCGCGCCCAATAAGTGACTCAATTTTTTGCTGGTGCCCCCCATGCCGTGACCAATGGTACGCCACTGACTTTTTGTGTCATACTGAATTACTTCACCTTGAACTAGCTGGATCATTTTAACAGGGTGCTGTTCGTTCTTTCTATGACAGAAACCAGTGGGTGTTTCATCAAGCTGTTCGTAAGTTACGATCGAGTGACTTTAAGAACGACTGGTGATCCTGAAGTGATACACGCCATATTTCCATTGCTGTTGATTTAGTTCCTAAAAAAGGGTCACCAGTCATATTCTTATTTTTATTGATTAGGAAAAAACCCATAGAGATATATATACTAATAACGCAAACTAGTAATACATCTCTATGGGCAACCCTATCGGATCGTACCCTAGTTTATAATCTAGGCGGAGGCTGCAGTTATTGTCTTTGCAAGCGATACGTCTGATCTGGCAGACAATAACTGCAGCCTCCGCCTACTCTGCCTAGATTATATAGGCTAACCGTATCCCTGCGCTGCGCGCGCGCACACATAACTAACCAACACACACGCCCTCCACTGATTCACTCACCCCCAGTGATTCACCTAACCCAGTGTATTTTGGAACCAGATATGAATAACATATGTTGCGTTTGGTGAGCTGAAAGGGGGCTATTAGTATGTGTAGGGTGTAGAATTTGTGGCGCACATGGGGTGGGGGTGATGGTTTTGAACATGTCCAAATCCTTTATGCGTGGTATGTTATCAATCATAAAAGATGTCAATAGATACACAGGCTTTTTGGTTTTGTTTTGTGTTGAAATTGTGCTTATTTCATGGATTGTATTGTGGTTGATAATGGGCGTTTTTTAGAGAGAGGTAGTGGTTTGAAGCTATGTTAGAATGCTGAGGATAAGATCAGGTTCACTGCCCATGTTAATCATTAATTAAAGAGCAGAGAACGTTTGGCTGGAAAAGGGACAGTATTGATCAAAAAATTTGGGTGGTGAGAGGATGCATTGCCCATACAGGGAATACATCCTCTCACCTTGTGTATTTTTAGATTGGAAGTGAATGTTGGGGTAGTTAGTGTACTCACTTTAGTTGGAGATGTTTATGTGTGGATGTGTCCGAAGGCCTACCCTGCCTGCTAAGTTAGTGGTGGGCGCATGGGCGAGGATCGGCCGAGGCAGGTGCGCGCGCCTGCCCAATCGCCTAGCCCTAGCTTAAACAAATTCCAATCTTATCAACTAGAAACTTTCAATACAGGACAATTTTTGACCGCTTTTTCTGGTAGTGATATCAGATTTTCACGATATTAAGTACTTTCTGAGATATACGACCGTCCACGAAATATGGTCACGCGCGAAGGTCACACGACCATACTTTTCACTTATCACCCTGAATAATACGGCGAACAATGTCAATGATGACCCACATATGCGATATGCAGTGTGCACATAATTATGTGATGCACTAAATATAGCTGCGTTTTCCGAATAAAAAACGTGTACGATGATCAAAACGAACAAGATAATTTTCAAATCGGAAAGTACCCGAGAGCAACAAAACCTCTGTACCCGGGGGACGTTGTTTACACTATGAGAAAACAACAACGCCTGAGTATTCATTGAAAATAGACCAGTTCGTAGTTACTTCTGAGACAATTTTGGTCAAATGACATTTCATTTCTTTCATTAAGATAGGTAGATTTCAAAGCAAGATATTACGTATGCATGCCTTACATAGCGGGATGAAAAAATTGAATAGACCAGGTGACTAGAATAGCACATCAATGTACACTCTATGAAGTTATTTGTTGCATTTCTACTTTGAATGCATACTAGAGGATGTTGTACAATGTACTTGGCAAACTGTGAAATATACCAGTCATTCGTGGACGCATTTTTTTTGTGGATGTGAATGAAAACACAATTCAAAAGAATATATGAATAATCAAATTTTAAACCAACATGTCACTTTAGTACAAATGACCTTCCTCTGATCATGCGCAGAATCTTCTGATCATGCGCAGAGTGGAACTACGAACTGGCTTAAAATTAGTTGCTACTGATACCCATTCTTTTGTACGCACAGATATCGCCCGACGATGAAACTTCAACCGGCTTTACGATTTTTCTTGGAAAATCATGTTGTGCATCTTTGAAAGGAAGTGGCTCCCCCCGAACGTATTATGGTACAGTGGTAAAAAAAAACCGTCATCAATCACGTGACATATAATAAAAAACCGTATTTTCTTTGTAATCAGTTTCAACTTTTTACATTTCAAGTCAGTGATATGTAAGTTAAACCATTAAGTGTTGTATCCATGTATTTCCCCAAAAAATGAAAAATGCCAACATAAAAAACGAGCGTTATTTAGTGACGACAAAGATTCTGCTAACGAAAGTTAATGGAATGTTCCGAAAAAGCTTAAGATGTGAAGAGCGCCGCACACGGCGTTCCAGGAACAAGGGCGTCCAGTAACCCACTGATTCACTTTCCCCGAAAAAAAAATTGTCTAGGCCATCTAGACAGCGAGACGAAAGATAATAAAGTTGTGACCTTTGTCTAGTAGCACATGAATATATTACAACATAGAGCTATATATAGCTCCATGATTAAAACAAGTAAACGTGTTCTGTGCTTGGTGCACAGCGCATTGACCTTGCATAGCGAGGGCATGTACTGTGTGCACAGTACAGTGCAATGCACACCCAATGCCAGAGATTTCACGTGAGTATGTCGTTTCATGTGACTATTCAGGGGGTGTGTGTATGTGTTTGGTACCGTAGTCGTATCGTACAAAATAACAACAGTCCAGGTGGACTACAGGCAACTTACGAACAGCTTTATGAAACGCCCATACCTTGGTCACATTTGCTCTACGGCCGCCGTACGGCGAGCCCGGGGACGGCGAGTCGAAAACAGCCGTTTTATTTATTTTTATTCAAACCATCTATACTTAGCTGGTACAAAAAATTGTTAAACATGTGTTAAAACAGCTGTTTTCGACTCGCCGTACGGCCGCCATAGAACAAATATGACCGAGGTATCACCTGTAATATCGTAGGATCAAAGTTCATAAAGTGTGGCTCAAAAACAAACGCGTATATACACCTGATTGATCACATTGAAAGCTAAACCACGAAACAGGTGAAAGAAAGATTACTCGAATTCAAATACACAAGAGATAAATCACATAAGCATAACGCAAAAATATTTATCGAAATCGGATGCAAAATAAGAAATTCATGATATTTTATTTTTTCAGATAATGTTTCACAAACACTTATATGAAGAAAATATGAGAGATTCGATTGTGTCCTTCATCATTATTTCTTTTGTATTTTATTGTCTTAATTGGACTCTTTTTTTAGTCCAATTAATTTGATTTGAGTAGTAGCAATTATTTTTTATTATTTTTTATTTTTTTAATAAAGTAGGAGCCAAAAATTGCTACCGACCTCCAACCCGATGGTGCTCATATAATAACACTGCTTTATTTTAATAGGTTTTTAGGGTGACGTATTTTTCATAGGTATTATAGAAAGGGTTCCGAGAATGAAAAAAAAGTTGAAAATGTGCTGAATGATGCACTTGCTTGTTCTTTTCATAGGTTATCTAAAATCAATTTCATACATGCATGAACAACTTTTATTCATTGAAAACGTTAATAAGACATTAAAAATTTGTTACAACAAAGAGATTTGAAGAATTCAGAAAATAAGAAAAAACAGAAATCATCCTTAGAATGGACTTACCCGTTTTCATTTGTTTCTGCCATATTTGAAAAATATACCTTTCAACTAGCCCTCATGTAAAATTGACTCCAAGAAGAAAAAGTGGAAGAAGATAGTATTGCTTACTATTCCTTGTTTCTGTCTATACTGGAATATTACTTGTATAGTGGAGTAGATATAAGGTGGGGCAAGATTTGCACGAAGCCTTCATCTTAATTGTTCAAAAATATTGGCTTATGTCTTAGTGTCGTGTGTAAAACACGTTGTATCCAGAGTTACAATTTTAGAGTCGAACTCTTAATATTTTTATAAGCTATATAGGATATGAGAATTGACAAAACCTATTTCTTTGTCCTAAAAAATAACTCTCTCCTATCTCCCCCTTCCCCTGCCTCCCCATCTCTCTCTCTCGCTGCCAGATGTACCTATGTGATATACGCCTACTGTTTTAACATTGATATTTGTGATGGTTTATAGTGTGATATGTATATGTCTTGTATATTAGAGAGAAGTTCCCTATCTCCAGATCACTGTATTGTTGTAGGTTTGAAGTAAATCAGTCGTTCAGTGTTATCCACAGTTGTTGGGGACATGTTATACCGAGGTTGTTTTACCTGACTGCTAAGAAAGCACGAATGCCTGTGAGCAAGCAACCAGTGGACCAACGGCTTAAGGTCCTCTCCGAGGGACCTGGTAATGAGGATAAATGCCTTACCAAAGGGCACTAGCGCACCACTTGGGAATCGAACCCGGGTCACCGGAATCCGAAACCCCCGCTCTACCGACTGAGCTATCACGCCTCCTGTGATATGTTGGAGTTGACGCTGAACAACATGAGCCCCGCTCTAAGGAGAGCCCTGGTAGCTCTTATCCGTGCGTACAGAGCTCAGTATGAACATGTAGGATCCATGGTATGAAAGAGGTCATTGGTGTGCCCATCAGGGCTCATGGCTGCCGCTATTTTTCCTGCCTTGGTCTAGATCTCAGGCCGAGTAAGGTGTGCAAAGTCTCATGATGGGACAGCCTTGATGCGCATGATTCTTTCGTTACTCGAAAACAGCCGTTTATTCATTTATATTCAAACCACCTTATGTCGATATTACAAAGACAATGTTAAAACGGTTGTTTTCGACTGGCCATACGCCGCCTAAGAGCAAATGTGTGACTGAGGCATTAAAGGGATGGTCCAGGCTGCGAAATGCTGAAAATTTCATCAAAATCGGATAACAAGTAACAAAGTTATTGAAGTTTAAAAATTTGCATTATTCCGGTGAAACATGTCTTTGTGAATATTCATTAGGGGGGCTAATGATGTCATATCCACACTTGTTCTTTTGTACTTTATTATACGAAATTAGGTTTATTCATAAATTTGCCTCTTGCAGCCTGTCGCACGACCAAAAGGTCGCAAATGGTCGTATGTCAATTGTGAAAGGGGCTTAAACGACCACTCTTCTATGTTACTCTCATTCCACCTTACATCCTTTATTTATTCCGAAACCTATAGGACAGAATTTAAAAAGTTATCTTTTCATGGACCTATCCACAGAGGATTATTCTATTGTTACTGGGGTGCTGAGCATTGTCACAGCACCACCAGTAACAATAGTGTTGTGTTGGGATCGTCCATATCTAGTTGGGAGCATATTTATTTATTCAGTTTTATTCAAAAACAGGGTAGTCCTTTCAGAGCCCAAAGGCCTGCTTTACAAAAGAGCCCTATAGACATAGAAAGATTTACAAAATAAATGAAATACAATTAATATAAAGTAAAATACAGTACACAATCAAAATTACATGACATATCAATGCTATCACATTTAATGAATCAAAACAAAAATAAAAAACCTAGATTAAAATTATAATAAAAACAGTTTAAAAGACAAAGAAAATCATAGAAATAAAGGCAATTACCTCAAAAACATGTGACTAAAATTAAACTAAGTAAAATTAATAAATAAGCTATAAAATTGACAATTTAAAAGATATTAAAATTACCAACACAGATGAACTTTCGTGATCAGATATTAAAATTGTTAATATAAAATGGCATAAAGCAGATAGCATACAAGGAGAAATAAAAATGGGTAAAATGAAACAAACCAAAAAATAGACAAAAGTATCACAAATACATAAAAACACAAAGAAAAAAAAAACGTCATGATAACATTAAAAAAAAAATGAATTGACCTCATGGCAAAAGACATTAAAAGAGAGGGGCCTGATTTGATTTTTAAACATTTGGAGTGAAGTTGCCGTGCGTATATGAGTCGGTAGATTATAGATATTTGGAGCGATGTAAGAAAAAGATCGTTTCAGTTTTGACTGAATTCTGTCCTAGGTTTCGGAATAAAGGATTTAAGGTGGAATGACGAGTAACATAAAAGAGTGGTCGTTTACAGGCAAAAGATTCTAAATAATGTGGGACTAGATAATTGAATATTTTGAATACGAAAAGAGAGTAGTGGTAGTTGGTTCGAGTTTCAATACTTTGCCATTGAAGATTGTTTAAAATGATATCCTTTGTGGTACGATAGTCTGCATTGAGGACTAATCTTGCATATCTGTTTTGCGCCCTCTGTAATTTGAGCAAATCTTTCTTTTTACACTTACCCCAAACAACCGAACAATAATCTACATGTGGTAGAATAAGAGCATGGTAAAGGTGTTTGAGAATGCGTCGATTCAAGTAACATTCAATCCTTCTAATGCATGCAATAGCCCGGTTAATTTTATTAGTTAGATTAAAGATGTGCGGTGTCCAACTTAGACTTTGGTCAAGGGTTACCCCTAAATATTTGATATCAGAAACATTCTCAAGGTATTCTCTTCCGTGAAAGATATTAATACTTAAGATTCTTAGTTTTATGCTCCGTCCCAAAAACCATCACTTTGGTTTTCTTTGCATTGATTTCATATTAATTTTATTTCAAACCATTTTGCACAGTAAATCATAATGTTTTTTAAATCGAGCGAAGACTTGCCTCGGCCTGGGCTCCACCACTTGTTGCCTTCCATCTGCCTGTTTTGGAGCGCCCAGTCGATAGCACGTATCAATATCATTTGGAGAGAGATCAATTCCAGCCTCCTTCGCTATCTTTACTACCTCTCCAACTAGATCGATCCTCCTCGCTCACCTCAGTTTCGGCAATCCCAGTCAGTCGAAGGTTCTCTCTCCTCATGTTTTGATCAAGTTGATCAAGCTTAAACTGGGATTGTAGTAGAAGGGGATTTTACTCCTCCTTTACTGTACCCAGGCACACCTCTTTGACAGCCTCAATTATTGCTGGTACTGCTGCCTCCACTGTCGACTTTACTAAATATAAGGACATGGCGCCGGTAGCATGTATAGTCACACCACTGCAAACCTCTGCACTTTTGCTATTGGCAGCCGTTCACAACATCGTTATTACTATCATGCATTCGTAAGTGGTTATTGGAGCGTTACTACTATGCTTTCCATTCTGGGCAAATTGCTTGAGATTCAACATCCCGCAAATGAGCCCCACGGTATGGCAACCCCACAATGCTGAGATAAAAAACCCGTTTAACAACATTGCTGCATCATGATCTCGGCGCCGGCATTGTTACCCCTAAGTCCGCAGCAGAATCCCTAACAAGTACCCTGATCGATTACTTTAGCGATCAAGATGAATTCGTTGAGAAGAATTTGAGCGAAACGTATATAGAGCATGAACCGAAATCATTAACCCAAGCCCGAAAGTGTAAGAATGTGCTTCGGAAAAGGACATTCGAAAAAAATGGAACAGCCGAGGACAGAAAAGCATTTAGAGAGGCTGTCAAGACGGTATCATATTTAAGAAAACAAGATAAACAGAATAAATATGATAAATCTAGAGCGCACATGGAAAAGAGATACCGAAATAAATTTTACGAATTCTCGAAAGCTGCCTGCACTGGATCGCTCCATGAGGCACCACTTAAGCCAACATTTTCTGAAGAAATCGCCAACCAATATATTGGAGACAAATACAGCACGCCCAGTGTTATTGGCATACGTTCACTGCAATGGTTCCCATTTGTGAATATTAACTCCCAAGATCGCTTGGGAGAGTCCAATTAAACCGAAAGACGTAAAAGCAATATTCAAACGCAAAAAAGCTACACATCGGCCCCCGGGAATGATTGTCTGATGAATGGAATGTTGAAACACTTGGACTCTGTGCACCACTTTTTGGCAACCCTATATAATAAAATTCTCGACTCTGGAGACCCACCCGAAAGCTGGTCAGAATCTAATACCCTTTTTACACAGGATTTTCTTAACCCCGGACTATCGCTAGCCCCGTACTATCCTTAACCCCGTACTATCTTTTTTTCCTTTTCACACATGCCAAATCGTTATTGCTATCCCCGGATAAGGAATGCTTGCTTTTCACACACGAAACTCGCTAACCCCGGACTAGTGGTAGCTCACGAATACTCACGAGCGCACTGAGGGTTCATTCCTTTTTACACACGCTAAAATTTCCTTAAAGTATACATCCAAAGAATCAAAAGTATTTTATAATGACTTTATGTGGTCATCATTGTAAAGGGGAAGTATTACTAATCAGATATATAACTTCACTTTTCAAAATAGTGATCAGAGATTGCAGAAATCAGCTCTCAAAAATGATTTATTTTCATGCCATATTTCTGCCTCCCACCGGTCCTCTTGCGAGCTCCAGCTGAGTGACGTCACACAATGAGCAGTGAGCAGCTGAGCTGACAGCAGCCCATTGGAGACGATCTTTCCAATCAGCGTTTTTTGCTCTTAGAATTGTTTATTCCTCTTAAGATTGGTCTTGTTATATAGATAAAAGTTTGAATTTACTGAACAGTGAAAAAAAGTGCACATTTAACGTATTTTGGTGACCGATATTTAGCTTAGAATTTATTATTTTTTTTCAAGAAATATAGGTGAATAAACAAAGCATATTTTCACGTAGAAATCACACTTGCGTCACATTAATGTTATAGTCAATATAAAGCATAGACATTCTTCTTTATGACTGAACAAAAATTATGAAATTTCATTAAGTAGCAAAGTCAGGAATCACAAAAAAAACACGGCAATATCCATCGCGAAATGACTGAAATTGCAGTTGAATTGCCGAAGCATTATTAGGAAACAGCGGCGAGCGGACTTTCTTTCATATATCTTAAAAATGCCTTCCTGATAGGGCGATGGTCTGTGGCCAAATGCGTTGGCCATTGTTTTGTCATGTGCGAGGACCCTGGTTCGAAACTCGGATTTTTTTTTTCTGGGTATTTTTTTTTTATTCCTTCCCCGTCCCTACCAATCTTTTTTTTCTCTTTTTATTTTCTTGTGAAATTCTATTCAGACCTGTTTTTATCAAATCTTGCTTCTTAATTGCTGCTTTTGATTTTCAAGTTCTTGATTAGATTATTTCTACTCTTATTTGGGATGGGAGGGGTAGAGTTAAAAGTCAAGTCCACATCAACTAAAAATTATTTGAATAGAGTGATTTCCCTTGTTGTTTTTACTCAAAACAGTCATATACACAAAACAATGATATGCAAATTAGAGTTGTCACTCACATCACATTCGTTTCTATTTTTTGTGGCATTTTGTTTTTTATTCTTTGCAGATTTGACGATAGGAAACTCTTCATCTGATCACAATAGGTTATATTTACGGAACTGTTAAAATAGTAATTATATAAATTTGAATCAAAGTTTTTATGAAATTTCCTGCATATATCTTGTTATTTTTCTTTAAATTCAAATGAATTTTTGATTGCGTGGACTTCTCCTTTACTCTTAATGTAGGGAATGCATAGCAAAATTTATCCAGAAACAAAATTGTCTTAGAATATGCAAATCAGTAATTGGACACATGTTCACTTTTCTTTCATCCAGGCCACTTCCTCACATCCACCAGGCTTTCAGTCTGATGATGAACCATCACACAACATTCACAGTGCTTCACAATAAATATTTCACTTCTGTTCATACATGCAATAAATATTGTGGAAAACAAATAAAAGGCGTACCCATATTCAAATACCGTTTAAAAGGACAAATATATTATACCTTTCGAGAAAAATCAGCACGTTAAATATCTGATAACAAAACATAATTATGGGGCACTGCAAGAAACTTATGTTCAATTGCAAATCAAGCGTAAGTCTTAAATTCAAATTCAAGCGTAATAAGGTCGAGTTGCAATCGCAATTCAACTACATGTTTAATCAAAGGACTTTCCCTTGATTTGGGACGTGTGATTGAGTATAACATTTCTCGCAAAATGCCCTAGTAACATTAAAATTGTTCTTTCGTTTTAAATTGTGTGTTATTATTTTTGACAAGCTGTATTCCTGTCCGAGTAAAATTTCTTAGTTCTCTCCAAAACTGTGCTCAAAATTGTTTCCAAGATTGATAAAGAAATTTTTTCTTTTGTATCATTATCATTCCACAACTTGCAAACCGTAGGTCCTGGAAAGAGTGAAGAAAAAAATGGCTATATCCAAATCATAGTAAAAGGACATGATGGAATCTCCCAGATTGAGGTAGCAAGCAGAGACCAGAAGTCACCAGAGTTAGCAATTGTGCAGATCTGTGTGTAGAAGAGAGAAAAAAAGAAATAGTTTAAATAATCAAATCAAAGTATGAATTTAATTATCGTGATGATTGATGACGTGCGGTGGCATGTAATTCCCGGTCAACAACAAATGATAGTAGGTTTAGACACCTGAAATGTTCCACTCAGAACACTGGTGCTCTACCTCAAGTGATGTTTGTGTAGGCCCCACTCCACTTCACTACCGCTACACTACCGTACATGTACGCCACACCTACCCGGGTAAGTGTGTAGCGTAGTGTAGGCTGTAGCAGTACTCCAGTAGTGAAGTGGAGACTACACGAACATCACTTGAGGTACGGTGCTCTCTGAGTCTCTGTGTCATTACAAAGATTGCATTTATCTTCATTGTTGAAGGCATTACGCATACATATATGCAGCAACACTCTAATCAGAAAGAAACACCAGACTCTAATTTTGGCCCACCCAAGGGTTCATTACATGCCGCCGCGCACAGAAAATTCAAGCAATAGAAGTCGTGGACCCAAGAAGTGAGATCCCAGCACGCGCGACCCACTAGTTAGAAATCCACTGCCAAACGCGGTTCGTGGTTAGTATACTAATACTAACCTCGCAATACGTACTAGTAGTATACTAATACTAACCTCGCAATACGTGTGAGTGATTTTGGCCAGGAATCAGGGTAATCACTGCTGAAAATTTGTCTGGCTTCATGACATCGGCATCATGGTGATATAATTCTGTGTATAATAAAAACTTAAACATTCCTCTGAAACAGCAGATTTTCAGCCATGGTCCATACCACTCAGTGCTCCTAAATAATTTAATTGCCTGCCTGAGTCCTGACCAGTTTTAGAAATCTGAAGAAAAAATCTGCTGGAATTGTGCCACTCACACGTATTAAGTATACTAACCCCGCACCACGAACCGCGTTTGGCAGTGGATTTCTAACTAGTGGGTCGCGCGTGCTTAGCCTGGAGGCGTCTGGGATCTCACTTCTTGGGTCCACAACACACGACTTCTATGGCTTGATTTTTCTGTGCGTGGCGGCATGTAATGAACCCTTGCCTTGGGTGGAATTGTACAAAAACATTATTTCTAAAAATTAAATAAAAACTTTTTAATTTTAATAGTAGTTATGCCAAAATGCATGATTCTAAACTTATATCAGATCTGTATCTGTCATCTGACCTGAATGCATCGTCAGAACAAGTACAGTTTCCAAACATGCTTACCTTGACTTTTGACTGGATCAAACAGCGTAGCCTGCAACATGCATCGGGAGCAAGTGAATGGGACCGTGCAGCTTGGAGTTTTTCAATAGTTAGTAGAGCAACACAACGAAGACTGTCGAGTGGACAAAATCGATCTTTCCAGTTCACAATTCAATAAAAAAACGGGCAAAATAACACAGTTCTGGTTCCCTTATAGTCTGAAGTTGTCGAAAACAGAATTCGGATGTCACATTACATGAAGAAAACGGTAAATTCGGAAGATATTGAAGAGGTCAGTAAGGTGATTCAGTGTATTATGCACAGAGGGATGATGAGCTCGATTATTGTGTGACGTCATTATTCTCGACTGTTTTCACTGCGTGAACTGTCGGTCTGGGGGGCGGCTGGGGGGCTTAGAATGGTCTCTAATAATTTCATTTCTTGCATTTCCACGACATCGATAAGACTTTTTAGTGACATATTTGTGTATAAAAAGACAAGACCTTTCCATTCATATATAATTTGTCTATAATCATCACTTTCGTGAATTTTCTTTGTGTGTATACTTTAACCCCGTACTATAGGTGGGGCTAAATTGCCATTTAGCCCCACCTATAGTACGGGGTTAAGCTTAGCCCACTTTCGTTTTACACTAGCGATCTTAACCCCGTACTATCGCTCTTAGCACCGCAATTGCTGGGATAACCCTGCTTTTTTGCAGGGCCAAATAATCCCGTACTATAGGTGGGGTTAGCCCACTTTGCAAAAATGCTGTGTAAAAAGAAAGTGGGCTAAGCTTAACCCCGTACTATAGGTGGGGCTAAATGGCAATTTAGCCCCACCTATAGTACGGGGTTAAGGAAATTTTAGCGTGTAGGTAACACTTATCCACAAGTCTGGGGATACTAGTAAGCCAGAAAATTTTCGTATGATTTCGTTAACCTCGTGTATCAGCAAAATATTCCATCAGATTATTGCCGAAAGAACAACGTCCTATCTCACCGAAAATAATCTAATCGACAAAACAATTCAGAAAGCCCTTATCGACGGGGTAAACGGATGCATCGAACATAATATTGTTCTTCATGAAATACTAAGGGACGCAAAATGTAAGAAAAGATCGCTCCATGTTACATTTTTCGATTTGGCAGACGCTTTTGGCAGCGTAAGCCACCAGCTGATTGCATCTTCAATAGAGCGTTACGTAATGCCCACGCCAGTTGCAAGATACATAGCAACGCTATACTCACGGCTCAACGGCAGCGTACGAGGTCCCGGATGCGCGTTTCCGTTTTACACCCTGGCGAAGGCATTTTCCGCAAAAATAGCCACAAAGCGACTAGTGAAGAGTCTACACACGTCGCTGGTTTCAGCGTGCGACACAGGCGAGTCCCACACCACCGCATGCAATCTACACAGTTACTGATTAGAGCATGGAGCTATTAATAGCTCTATGATTAGAGCATAGAGTTCCTCGGCACTTCATGTAATTTTCTAAAAATAAATTATTAACTAAATGAATAGAATGACAGACAAAATACAAATAAACAGATACATATAATAGAAAGAAAATTGAATTTTGATGGATTGATACACTTAGATGCTGAACGATAGATATAGAAGACTGATAAATAGATAGAGACATAGATAGATAGATATAAATAGAGAGAAAGACAGAGAGATGGATAGATAGATAGATAAATAGATAGATAGATAGATAGATAGATATATAGATAGATAGATAGATAGATAGATAGATAGATAGATAGATAGATAGATAGATAGATAGATAATGGGGGGAGAGAACTTGAGAGATGGAGAGATGTTATTAATAGATAGATATATATATATGGACGGAAAAGGAGAAATAGAGAAAGAGAAAAAAAAGACAGACAGATGGATAGATAGATAGAGGGAAAGAGAGATAGAGAATTCGAAAGATAGATAGATGTTAGATAGATATATAGATACACTGTAAAAACTGTGGTGTTAAAACTGACACCAATTGGTGTTAATAGAGGACAACACCCTGAGGTGTTAAAATAACACCATAGAGATTGAACATAACACCGAAGATGGTTGTAATAACACCTATAGGTGTAAAACTAACACCACCAATTTAACACCGGTGTAAAATAACTTGTGTGGTTCTCTATGTACACCGGTTAACACCACAGTTTTTGCTGTGTAGATAGATAGATAAAGAATGAGAGAGACAGAGAAGAGCGACAAATTAACAGATAGATAGATACTGTAGTTACATAGATAGATAGATAGATAGATAGATAGATAGATAGATAGATATATAGATAGATAGATATAGAGAGAGAAAGACAGACAGACAGATGGATAGATAGATAGATAGATAGATAGATAGATAGATAGATAGAGAGAGATATAGAGAATTTGAGAGATAGATAGATGTTAGATAGATAAAGAATGAGAGAGACAGAGAAGAGCGACAAATTAACAGATAGATAGATACTGCAGTTACATATAGATAGATAGATAGATAGATAGATAGATAGATAGATAGATAGATAGATATATAGATAGATAGATAGATAGATATATAGAAGATAGATAGATAGATTCATAGAGAGAGAGAGAGAACTAGAGAAAGACAGATGGGTAGATAGATAGATAGAGAGAGAGAGATAATTTGAGAGATAGATAGATGTTAGATAGATAAAGAATGAGACAGAGAAGATTAACAGATAGATAGATACTGTAGTTAGATAGAGAGAGATATATATATAGACGGAGTGACAGAAAAAGACAGACAGATGGATAGATAGATATAGAGAGAGAGAGAATTTGAGAGACAGACAGACAGATGGATAGAGAGAATTCGAGAGATAAATAGACGGATAGAGAGAAAAAGACAGACAGATGGATAGAGAGAATTTAAGACATATATATATATATATATATATATATTGGATTTATTGCAATAAAAACTATCAAAATACAATCACAAGCAGTCAAAGACTGAAATAAGTGAATGTTTACATACAAATAAAATCATAACAAAATATAAAGTAAACATTATAAATAAATATCAAATACAATACAAAAGAAATGTATCATAAATAAATACAAAAGGCCAAAGTACTACAGAGTGTCACCAAAGAAGAAAAATGCGGAATGAAAGATTAAGAAGAAAGAGGAGAGAGAGAAGAGGAAAGAGGTGAGAGAAGGGAAAGAAATTGGGATAAGACAAAGAGAAGGGAAAGCAAGAGGTGGACTTTGAAAGAGAATAGGAGGCACCGAGGAGGCAACCTTCAGAAAAAAACTCATTATGCAATACAAGACATTTAACAATGGTAACAAGTAAATAAAGTAGTAATTGAATCGAATCGAGCACAAAAAAGGGAAAAGTAGAGCTGATGAAATAGACTCCCGAAGGAAGTCGAAGCAGTGTTGATATTGCACATGAATAGATTAATAGATGGATAGAGAGAAATAAAAGAGAGACAGATGGATAGATAGAGAATTTGAGAGATAGATGTTAGATGGATAGATAGATAGATAGATAGATAGATAGACAGATATATAGGTAGATAGAGAATGAGAGAGACAGAGTAGATAGACAAATTGACAGATAGATATATCATGTAGTTCCATAGATTGATTTATAACATAGATAGTGGATAGACAGACAGATATGATAGATATAAGGATAGATATAATATGAAGAAAAAAGGGTAATTATGTGTTTTATTTTTCAATATTTTTGCTATTATTCGTTTTCATTCATATAAACGATCATGTGCGATAAAGTAAAAAAAAAATAATAATGGAGCCAACGTAGTTCAGCGGAACAACCAATATCTTCGGTGCGGACTTATGGATGATTATGTAAACAAACGTAGACGTAGACTCTTCACTAGTCGCTTTGTGGCTATTTTTCCGGAAAATGCCTTCGCCAGGGTGTAAAACGGAAACGCGCGTCCCGGATGGCAAACAAATCTTTTTGTTTTCAGGCGCGGGGTTTTCCAGGGGGATCCCCTCTCGCCCACAATCTTCCTTATATGCTTCAACCCTATTTTGGAGTACCTCACGGAACAGCAGAATCAGTTCGGATACGCATGGGGGGACAGAAGAATTATAACAACACCATACGCGGATGACTTTAACTTAATAACCGGAAACAAGCTACAACATCAAAAGCTCATAACGAACGATTGGAAAGTATGGGGTTGACACTGAAGCCCAGAAAGTGTTCGTCTCTTTCCCTAACAAGCGGTAAACCAAACATTGTCAACTTTCATCGGTCCATGGCAAACGAGTTAAATTCCTGGGTTCGCTTATTACATTCTCGATGAAAGCTTCTGAAGTCTACGATTATCTGAAGGAAAATCTAGAAGTTATGCTTGAAAACATTAGCAACAGTAATATCAGAAACGAATACAAAGTTTGTATACTTACCAGATATGCACTCCCTTCACTTCGGTATATGCTTACTGTTCATGACATTAATGCCACGCAGCTAAGGGCTAAAATCGCTCGATGTAATATTACATAGGTATCTTAAATTATGGTTCGGAATACCTCATCGCGGTGCAAATATAGCTGTGTTACACGATCCTGATGGTCTGAACATACCTACCATTTCCGACCTCTACCGAATATGCCATTGCCTGGCTTATAGCTGATCCAGGATGAAAGGTGATGAGATCGTCATCAACCACGTCCTCGACCGCAGACTAGAGAGGGAAAGTGAATGGTCAAGACAAATGTCCTTCACGGTAGATGCACATGAAACTCACCTTAAAGTACCGGACTCTTTGAATTGGAACCAGGCAAAGACTCATATAAAAAAATCAATTAGAGAAGACTGTAGAGAAAAGTGGATAAAGTTGATCGAACCACTTCTGGTACAGGGAGAATTCATGAAGGTTGTTCATATGGAAAATACCGATGTGACATGGAAATCGATTATCTATAATGTATATACCACAGGGTGTTATGAAATTTATGGTTAATGCAGCAATTGCCAGTCTCCCTACAAACAAAAACCTGTACCGTTGGGGGAAAAGAATCTCAGACAAATGTAATCTTTGTAACTCTATACTTTACACCATGTTCTCAATAATTGCGAAAAGATGCTCGACCAATATACCTGGCGCCATAACAACATAATACACATCATACTAAAAAACATAAAACCCACCACAAACAATACCAACAGAGTTTATGCAGACATCGAAGGGGAAAGTATCAACGGGGGCACCATCCCACCACACATAATACCAACCCAACAAAAACCAGATATTTGCTACATTGACAACAATAATAAAACCATCACCATCATCGAACTTACTGTACCATTCGAAACAAATATTGAAAATGCACATCAACGTAAACAAGACAGATACGCAGGACTCGTACACGACATCACGGCAACAGGTTGAAAGAGCAATCTCATATGCATTGAAATTGGTTCACGTGGTCTGATAACCCCCCAAAATAAATATCGAATGAAAGAAATACTCAAGCTCAGTACCCACTCAGACAGATATTCCCGACCTTTCGTTCGAGAACGCAAACGCTTATTTACAACGGTAGTTGATTTTGGAAGAGACTTTTGGGCCCGTCGTCATGGTCGTAAAACTCAGTCTGTCCTGCAATGCAAATTGTGTGACATGAGATTTTTTTTCCGTTTCGCATCTGGAACGGAAACATTCAATCTGCGTTCCGTGTGCAAAATTCTGGTTGCTACTATGGTAACAGCAATATATCCGATTTAGGACGACTTTCCAGAGCCACATTTGATTCCGCCCAGAGCTCGAGAGGCCGCCCGGGGGGCCCACTTCCATTGAAGAGTGGATACCAGGCGCGACCTCGCGTAAAAAGGGAAAGAGTGGGCAGGTACGTTACGTATAGGCCTATGTAACGTTATAAGGGTGTCAAAAACGATGTTTAAAATACTGAAAAGGGGGATATATTTCCAATACTTGTAGGGTTTTACAAGCTAAATACTTGTTAAGAGATGCATTTTCATAATCTGGAAAAGACTTGCTTCCCTTGTTTAGGGTGATTTTCGAAACCCCATGGTCGCGCCTGGTATCCACTTATCAATGGAAGTGGTCCCCCCGGGAATTTGAATCTAATTCCCATTTATGGGGAAAGTAAAACGTAATGCCCATTACATTGTGTGCTAGAGGCATATCGTTTGTGTAGGAGTAAAAAAAAAAAAAAAACGCAAAATCGACTGAAGTTCAGACGAATTTGGCCTACTGCATGCTGTGTACATATCAACGCATGCGAAATGTTTCGGCTGGAGAGGTGATCTGACCCATGGAATCAATTGCCAGTGATCCACCAATAATCCACATTAAATGCAATATCGATTCGATGGACTGTAATGATCTATAATTATCTAAGCCTCAATTCAGTAACTTTTTCCTCACTCAATATGTACTCGATTAGTTTGAAAAACCACTTTCTTATCCATATGTCATAATCTATACGATGATGACTATCAGTCGTAATACATGCATGTATGGTGCGGGTGTCGCGGGAAAGAATTTGCACACGAAAAGCAGATCTGTATGGCCTGTAAACCCCCTGTAACACAAATCTTAGCATTGATTGTAGAGCAGTTTTCTACGTTTGATCCAATTGACTATAATGTACAATCAATCCTAAAAATCAAGTGTATGATTAAGCGTCAACTTTTGTGTTAGAGGACCCTAATATTAGCGTCCGTGAGGTTTGCGAAAGGTCCCAATTCAGATTTTAGGGACCAAATAGTTCAGACTGTTCTCTTTAATTCTTACGTAATATTTCAAGACAGGCGTGAGCCAACATGGCAGATTGACCAATACATAAAAGTATAATAGTTTTTTTATATAAGTTAAAGTTAAATAAATTTACTGTTCCTTAGCAGATAATTTACCAATCTGATTATAGTAACGCATATTTAAATCTGTCATTCAACCCAACGTACCATCATGTTCGTATACAAGTTACGGTAGTATTGTTCCATTTTCTACCTCCCCGTCACTTCTACCCAAACTCAGTCTCTCTCTCTCTCTCCCTCCCGCTTTCTCCTTATGCTACCTCCCTAGTGCCACGTGTTTGAATCTTTATTCCCGACCTTTCGTTTGAGGACGCGCACGCTTATTTACAACGGTAGTTGATTTTGGAAGAGACTTTTTGGGCCCGTTATCATGGTCGTAAAACTCTGTCCTGCAATGCAAATTGTGTGACATTAGTTGTTTTTTTTTCGTTTCGCATCTGCGACGGAAACATTAAATATGCGTTTCGTGTGCAAAATTCTGGTTGCTACTATGGTAACAGCGATATATCCGATTGAGGACGACATTCCAAAGCCACATTTGACTCCTCCTAGAGCTCGATAGGCCGCCCGGGGGCCCACTTCCATTGATTAGTGGATACCAGGAGCGACCACGCGTAAAAGGGGACAGAGTGGGCAAGTACGTTACGTATAGGCCTATGTAACGTTTAAGGGTGTCAAAACGATGTTTAAAATGCTGAAAAAGGGATATATATCCAATACTTGTAGGGTTTCACAAGCCAAATATTTGTTAAGAGATGCATTTTCATAATCTGGAAAAGACTTGCTTCCCTTGTTTAGGGTACTTTTCGAAACCCCATGGTCGTGCCTGGTATCCACTCATCAATGGAAGTGGTCCCCCCGGAATTTGAATCTAATCCCCCATTTCTGGGGAAAGTAAACATAATGCCCATTACATCGTGTGCTAGAGGCATATCTATTGTTTGTAAAAGGAGTAAACAATAGAACAAAAGAAACGTATTGCATATGCTGTGTACAGAAATGGTTTCGGCGAGAGAGGTTGATCTGACCATGGACCTATGAAGAGATGGACTATCAACGCGAGCATTTCTTTGGTCCAATGATAGTCACCGTCGCTTGGTTATGCACATCTTAATGAGAACATACAGGTGTTGTAACAATAGCAATTACCATGACTACCAAGGCGTATCTGATTACCAAAAGACGGAACAGTTACCCGGTCTTGATTTTTGTTGGCTGATACCCTGTTTTAGCATGAGCCTTTCAGTCAACATGCTTCATATTTGGAGCGGCAAACTTGAGAAGCAGACGATCTTTATGATATAAAATATGATATCATAGATCCGCTAACTACCGCTCACACATAAGGACCTCAATAACATTGAGAGATACACGATCTATATATGTTATGTACCACGTATATCTGGAATATTATGGAGAAACTTGGGAAAATTAAATTTCAAATGGTGAACAATCAATCACAATATTGCCTCTATATTAAAATATGCAGACATTTCTCCCAAATAAAACATATGGAACTAAGATTACCAAAGGTAAAAAAGAACTGCACATCGATTTTCCATGATTTAAGTGATTTGTTGTCTATTGCGCATATAATTTGTGAAATATAAATGTCCAGTCACGAACTGCTTCCGTCCCTTCTCACGGTGACGATCATTGAACCAAAGAAGACTAGTATGAAGAGAATGTTATTCAGAGGACAATTACAGTCACCTGTTAGTGAATTCATTAGGTAAGCGATGAATGTCCATCTCTTCATAGGTCCATGATCTGACCCATGAAATCAATTGCCAGTGATCCACCAATAATCCACATTGAATGCAATATCGATTCGATGGACTGCAATGATCTATATCTAAGCCTTCATTCAGTAAGTTTTTCCTCACTCAATATGTACTCGATTTGTTTGAAAAACCACTTTCTTATCCATGTCATAATCTATTTAGGTCCTGCATTTCGAATATCTCCAGCCTTTAGTCGTAATATACATGTATGTATGGTGCGGGTGTCGCGGGAAAGGATTTTGAACACGAAAATCAGATCTGTAGGGCCTGTATCCCCCTGTAACACAAAGCTTAGCATTGATTGCAGAGCAGTATTCTACGTTTGATTCTATTGACTATAATGTACAATCAATCTTAAAAATCAAGTGTATGATTAAGCGTTAACTTTTGTGTTAGGGGACCCTAATATTAGCGTCCGTGAGGATTGCGAAAGGTCCCAATTGTTACGACCGTTTGGATCTGCATCCACATATTTTTGCAATTTCATGACAATGTTGTATATTGTATTGATCAGTAAGTGATATGTTATTTCGATCTCTCCTCTCTTTACCTTTACCGCTTTTTCTTATATTTCTCCCCCTCCCTCCCCTCTCTATATTATCTTATATCTCTCTTTCCACCCTACTGCTCGTTTTGACTATTCCATAGCATTGTTGTATATTATTGTATTGAACTGTATCATAATGTATTAATCCATTCTCTCTTCCTCGATCCTATCTATCTAATATGCTTTTTCGTTTCTTTCACTCTTCCCCTCTCTCACTTCTTCTTTCCCTCTATTTCTGGGTGTCTATAAAATCTCTCTATCTTACTGTGTACCATGTGAATGCATCCATCGTTGTTTGAATTTATTTGTAATGTATTTCAAATATTTAATGTTATAATCGTTATATTACTGTATCGAACAGTAATATGATAATGTAGTTTGATTATAATGTATAATGTACTCTGATTTATGCATCATGTAATAATGTAAATTTAACCTGCCGGCCAACCTAATAGGTTGCCGGGCCTGGTTCTTGTTATTCTTGATCTTTAATAAAGACATGATGTACTACTACTACTTTCCACCAAAGTCCTTATTTTTTCCTTATCACCTCCTGCCAAGTCACGAATATGTTTATTAATGTCAAAGTCAATAAACATGCCCCCTTCTCGAATTGGAGCTGCAGATGCCATTTCCTGTGGTCAACGTCCTTGTCAACCACAAATGGGCGTCGAGGTGATGGTGCTTCTTTCTGCTGGGTTGCTCCTCCAGACAAGGGGAGGAATTTCCCTGCTTGTGTTGGTTTCACTTTTTATGCTTTGCTGCCAGTCATGTTCAAATCCAAATTACTTGATCATCAAACAGAAAAAGAATCTATATCTCCTGAATGATTTATCCAAGATGATTCAAACAAGTTCCAAAATGATCAATGGCAAAAATCACATCAGCTCATTACAATTATATTGCAGGATCATCTCTTCTTTATAGTGAAATCTTTCCAACCTTAATTAGGAGCGCATTTGGAGAGCTGCTGCTTGTAACTGTATGATTTGTTTAACACTTTTTATGCCTACAACAGGGGGGGGGGGTGTTACGCCTTACTCTCTCCAGTGATGATTATGCCTATACAACAGGGGGGGGGGGGGTTATGCTTTCCTCTCTCCAGTGATGATTATGCCTACAAGGGGGGGTGGGTGTTATGCCTTACTCTCTCCAGTGATAGTAACGATCGATTATGCCTACAACAGGGGGGGGGGGTGTTACGCCTTACTCTCTCCAGTGATAGTAACGAGTATGCCTACAACAGGGGGGGGGGTGTTACGCCTTACTCTCTCCAGTGATAGTAACGATTATGCCTACAACAGGGGGGGGGGGTGTTACGCCTTACTCTCTCCAGTGATAGTAACGATTATGCCTACAACAGGGGGGGGGGGGTGTTACGCCTTACTCTCTCCAGTGATAGTAACGATTATGCTGTCAGAGTGCCCCTGAATTAGTTAACTACTTTTCCCTCTGCCTTGAATTTTTGTTATCCATTTGAAAGGAGCTACACTTGGTCTTACTAATTGATATGCAAATCGACTCCACCACTTTACTGTAGGTTAAGTGCACAGTTTGTATAGTCAGTGGGATGTGGAGCTATGTTGGGTGAGTTGCAGAGGTCTATACAGAAAGCTGGGACCATTTTGATTTTTACAGAGGGAACACTCAGACCCTCACTGAGAAAGATTTCTTCTAGTTTTATTTTGCCAGCTTCAAGATATTTACTGGCAGTTGGTTATTATTTCTACATTCCAGAAATCAAGTGTGGCTCACGTAAAGACAGATCCACGTCCGATTCCATGTTATTCTTTCTGAAGGGGGCGCTATTCACGCTATTTATTCTGGGTGAACTACTCTACGTGATCGTGATCTGATATGCTGTGTGACCCCAATCTGAGTGAGGGGGAGGTGACACGAGCGTTCCATTCTGCGAAACATGGGTTCATAGACAGTCCATCGATGACGATTAATAGTCCAGTCAATATAGGGTTTGACCCACCACTAATTGCAACACGAGATATTCCACTGCAATGCTTTCAAGGAAGGTCCCCTAAACAACATACTAAAAGTCCCAAGAAATCCAAGTAGTGGAAATTTATGAAATTTGCATATTATGCAAATTAGCCATAAAAAGTTAGAAAAATAGGGAAAATAGCCCAAAGATTACAAATTGAGTGTCCAAAACAATTCAATTTGATCGAAAATTCATGATAAATAACTGTATTCAATGTTTTTTGTCAAAAGTGCAAAAAATCTACCTCATTTGCATAATATGCAAATAAGCATCCTTATATGGAAAAATGTCAAGGTATTGTGATTTTTCTCTCATTATCTGCTTGAAAATGTCATTAATGTTGGAATTTACATGCTGCTATCACTAAGGACGTTGAATACATTTGTATTCAGCTTAGTGTCTGTAGTGTAATTTGCATATTATGCAAATAAAAGTATCTAACATGTTATAAATATTCAAGAAACACACTGGTGATACATCCATCAAAAATTGCAAGTAGATTATCTATTGAAATTAGAATATGGCAATACCTTACAGGAAGGTTTCCTAAACACCATATTAAAAGTCCTTAAATATACAAGCATATAGGAAAATCACAAAATTTGGATTTTATGCAAATTAGCCATAATAAATTACAAATAAGGAAAATAATCAAGTGCAGAAATCAATACGAATTGAACTGAAGCCCATGATAGGTTTTACAAATTTATTTATTTTTTAAATAAAAAATCGTAAATAAATCTACCTCATTTGCATATATATGAGCATCTTTATATGGAAAAAAATCCAGAAACTTTGATTTTTCTCACAAAAACAGTTATGAAAACATTTCAGTCTAGATCAATATGATGTGATCACTAAGAATGGCAAATACATTAATAATCAGCTTATATATCTGAAGTGTAATTTACATATTATGCAAATAAGCACCCGACATGTTATAAATATTCAAGGAACACACATAAGTGATACTTTCCTCTAAAATTCCATGTAGATTATGTGTATTAACCATGATGACCTTCCCTACACTTCTTGCTTGGTTGATATTGACTTTTGTCACGAGCAGTTACCCCACTCATATTGTACAATGATGAGTCCATTCTACATGGATCCCACTGCTTGAATGCCTCATTATTTCCATCCAATTCTTGCTCTCTTCTTGACTTTGTAGAGACTTTGCGTTTCTTGCGAGCCATAGTCCACGCTAGCAACTCCTGGATTGCCAAGTGATCAGCACAAGATGTCACAACCGTACAAATAAAAGCCCATTAGCTTCGAATATTTGGTCCTTGTAGCACACCAATTAGCTTATAAACTTGGGGTCCTTGTATTTAAAGCGCTTAACGATAAATCTCCACCCTACATCTCAGAGCTCTTATCTCAGCATATAGACCAACACGCAGTCTCAGATCAGCAGCTCAAGCATTGCTGAGGGAATCTCTCGGCCACACAACCTGGGGTGACAGAGCCTTCTATATCTTTGGACCAAAGCTGTGGAATAGCCTTCCCCAATTTATCAGGAGAGCAGAGACCCAATCAACTTTTGAGTCTTACCTGAAGACCTTTCTGTTCCCCACTCCAACATTATCCCAAGACAAGAATAACTCAATTGTAGCATTACTAGTACAGTACTTGAACTGAATGATGATCCTAAGCGCTGTTTGAATACATTGAAATTTGTGAGATATTTCCTATCTTTAAGCAAGCCATGAGCGCCCAGCTGAGGCGGATACCGGCGCTTTACAAGAACCCATCATCATCATCATCATCACTTGTCTTGGTGGTGAATATGAGTACTTGCTTGGATCACAACATCTCTGGGCATGCTTAATAAGAGTAACAACGGGCATTTGCCTATACGAGCGACATGAAAGCCATTCATAAATTCATGATGAAGGCTTAAAGTTCATTATAGGCATCTTCCTCAGATACAAGAATCGAAATTAGACGTTCTTGTTGAATCCAGTTGCTGCTTCATGATGAAGCATCCATTTTCTGTTCTTTCCTCTTTGATATATCTCCGATGGCAACCATCTCCAAATATTAAAGCTATAGTTTCTAAGTAAGTCGTATGAAAATAATATTAATTTCCTGATATTTATGGTAAACAGAAATTCCTCAGTGAGACAATGAACAAACCAGATGGAGGACTAAGCCAGATTATTGCCTTTCCAACAAGAGGACACAACATAATGGAACACCCTTAACATCACCGTCAAATACCATCCAACATTGATTAGACAGTGTGTACCACTTCCAGGATTTATTTGCCACAATTAATGTGCTACTCATGGGTATACTGTGAGGTTATCTAGAGGAATAAACATTTTATGGTACGACTAAGGATGTTCTTCTGGAGGAATGCTGACTTTAATAGTGTCATGCAGATGTACTTTGGACAATCATACAACTCTCTGTACTGAAATCCGACAAGTCGAGCATAGGAGACTGAATGCCAATCAAGAGGACTTTAACAAGAACACACCGTTAACCATGTCTTCTTCCGACACAAGTTGCCTCAATGAGACAATGGACATAAGTTGTGTCGGGAGATGTCAAGAGTTTTAGAGAAAGGCTAGGAAGGCTTGCACATTTTAGAGCTCCAAAAGCATCAGTAAGGTAAAGCTCAGAATTGCTACAATGCATTAAAGAGGACCATAAGAGGGTTTGCAGACAAGCCTATAATGCATAATTTATTGACCGGATTGACAATGATCCAGGCTGTAACAATTAGCATGTTGGGAGCCCTTCATATCAATAGCTATGACTACAATCTATAACACTTCCCTGATTGGAATATCATTATTAAAGGAAGGCAAAGATTTTTAGTCTTAGTATTCACCACTGATCATGATGATGATGACACTGAAGTCCTGGGACCCAGTCCTGACCCAGTTTAGTCAAGCAGGTGTAGCCAGACTACTGAAGAAATTGTTAAAGGTCAAGTCCACCCCAAAAAATTGTTGCTTTGAATCGATAGAGAAAAATCAAACAAACATAACGCTGCAAATTTCATCGAAATCGGATGTAAAATAAGATGGTTATGACATTTTTAAGTTTCGCTTATTTTTCACAAAACAGTTAAATGCACAACTCAGTGATATGCAAATGAGAGAGTCGATGATGTCCATCACTCACTATTTCTTTTGCTTTTTATTGTTTGAATAATAAAATATTTCAATTTTTACAGATTTGACAAGAAGGACCAACTTAATTTGAAAAACGGAAATGTTTACACTGCAGTCAATGTGATAAAAATAAAAATTTCTTGACATTTTCCATTTAAGGATACTTATTTGCATAATATGCAAATGAGGCAGATTTGCTAGCTTTTTTAAATAAAGACATTGAACTTATTTATTCATCATGAACTTTTGTTCAAAATTACTCGCTGTGGACATTTAATATGTAATCTTTGGATTAATTTCCTCATTTTCTATTTTTTTAATGGCTAATTTGCATAATATGCAAATTAATTTTCAGGCATTGGGATGAATTCTCATGCTTAGTGATATAGTAGCATATTAATGTCAACATTAATGAAATGTTTTCAAGCAGTATATATGAGAAAAATCACAATATCTTGACATTTTTTCCATATAAGGATGCTTATTTGCATAATATGCAAATTAGTTAGAAAGTTTTGCACTTTTGATTAAAAACATTGAATTCAGTTATTTATCATGAATTTCCATTCAAATTAAATTGTTTTTGACATTTAATTTGTAATCTTTGGATTATGTCCCTTCTTTTTATAATTTTTCATGGCTAATTTGCATAATATGCAAATTTCATAAATTTCCACTGCTTGGATTTCTTGGGACTTTTAGTATGTTGTTTAGGGGACCTTCCTTGAAAGCATTTCAGTGGAATATCTCGTGTTGCAATTAGTGGTGGGTTACCCCCCTATTCTGGCTAGATTGACTGGACTATAAGTGATCAACCATAACAATGCTCAACGTTTGTTCGATGTCAGTAAGTCTTTTCGACTGGTAAGCGGATTCGTCGTTTTCAAGGAACATCTATATGCGCTACATTTTTGTTTACTCACTACTGAACTTTACTCGATGAGCATTGCTCTGATTCCGAAATCGCCTATGTCAAAGACAATGATTGAACTGGACTAAAAAAACAAGTTATTTCCACCTGAAATAATTATATGAGCTCAAAGGACATGCCGGTCCGGTTTTGATAGTAATAATCCTTTTCCAAATTTAATAACATATCAAAGTGTAATCTGTCACGTATACTCTAGGAGTTTTAGTCTTTGTATTTCATATTCATTTCACCTGTGGTTATGAATGATGTACTTTGACTAGAGTTAAAGGAATTTACAAAGAAGAGGAGTGATTGAATGTAAACCTTGAAAAGGTGATCGTTTGAATATTCTGTTATTAAAGATAAACTTAAATTTAAAGTAGTCGTTCTGTTTTTAATTATTCTGTGTACAAGCTTTTTCCTGACATATGCCTACAACAGGGGGGGGGGGGTGTTACGCCTTACTCTCTCCAGTGATTGTAACGATTATGCCTACAACAGGGGGGGGGGTGTTACGCCTTACTCTCTCCAGTGATAATAACGATTATGCCTACAACAGGGGGGGGGGGGGGTGTTACGCCTTACTCTCTCCAGTGATTGTAACGATTATGCCTACAACAGGGGGGGGGGGTGTGACGCCTTACTCTCTCCAGTGATAGTAACGATTATGCCTACAACAGGGGGGGGGGGGTGTTACGCCTTACTCTCTCCAGTGATAGTAACGATTATGCCTACAACAGGGGGGGGGGTGTTACGCCTTACTCTCTCCAGTGATTGTAACGAATGCCTACAACAGGGGGGGGGGGTGTTACGCCTTACTCTCTCCAGTGATTGTAACGATTATGCCTACAACAGGGGGGGGGGGTGTTACGCCTTACTCTCTCCAGTGATAGTAACGATTATGCCTACAACAGGGGGGGGGTGTTACGCCTTACTCTCTCCAGTGATTGTAACGATTATGCCTACAACAGGGGGGGGGGTGTTACGCCTTACTCTCTCCAGTGATAGTAACGATTATGCCTACAACAGGGGGGGGGGTGTTACGCCTTTCTCTCTCCAGTGATTGTAACGATTATGCCTACAACAGGGGGGGGGGTGTTACGCCTTACTCTCTCCAGTGATAGTAACAATTATGCCTACAACAGGGGGGGGGGTGTTACGCCTTACTCTCTCCAGTGATAGTGACGATTATCCCTACAACAGGGGGGGGTGTTACGCCTTACTCTCTCTAGTGATAGTGACAATTATGCCTACAACAGGGGGGGGGGGTGTTACGCCTTACTCTCTCCAGTGACAGTAACGATTATGCCTACAATAGGGGGGGTGTTAAGCTTTGCTCTCTCCAGTGATAGTAACGATTATGCGCGCCTACAATTACAGGGGGGGTGTTATGCCTTACTCTCACCAGTGATTGTAACGATTATGCCTACAAGAGGGGGGGGGTGTTGCGCTTCACTCTCTCCAGTGATAGTAACGATTATGCCTACAAGGGGGGGTGTTACACCTTACTCTCTCCAGTAATAGTGACGATTATCCCTACAACAGGGGGGGGGGGTGTTACGTCTTACTCTCTCCAGTGATATCCCTGCATATACAATATATCATGTCTTGAAAAATGAAAAAAAAAATCAAATGAAACGCGTAATCCCATTGCGTGATGTCTCATGTTGATTTGACTAAGGATGTTTAGTTGTAAATAAATTAGTGTTATATCAAATAAGAGTGGGTTTTAAGCAAAAGAGGTAGTACTTTCATCATCAAAATAGTAGACATGCAGGCTGAATCCTAAAGCATGTACAGTTTCACTCCGAGAACACTTATTTACCCACCCAAAAAAAAAAATCGTTAAGTTTCACTTTTAGCTAGAACACTTATTACCCCCCCCCCCCCAAAAAAAAGATAATGAAATAAAAATAAATAAATGAAAATAAAATGATAACAAATTAATTAATAGATAAAAATAAATGAACCATTAAATTAAATTCAAATTTCATAAATAAGAAATATGCCTCTCAGGAACTGTTTAGCTGCATAAAAGGTAGCAATTGCTTTTGCTAGGCTTTTGCTTGATTGTGTATGCATAAAAATGAGCGAACAAATACTTTATTTGCTTGTAAGTTCGATCGCTTACTGACTGACTGCTAGCATTTCCTTGACGATTAAGCTATTGCTAAAAAAGGCACATGCATATAAAGAGAACATTTCGCTTGGGCGTTTAAGCACTTGTTTTGTGTTTTTTCAAGCTCCGTCAGAGCAGCTTGAGCGTTTGCTTGATCAGGGCGTTTGCGTTTTTTAATCATGTTTATACACCTGACAGAGAATCCCAACGTATGTGCGTATTCGGGGGGGGGGGGGGGGCTTTCGTGGCCCGGCCTCCCCCCGTAGGCGAAAAAGGGGGCGCCAAAAAGAGATGAAAAGGGGGAGAAAAAAAGAGATAAGAAAAGAAAAAGGTGAAACAAAGAGAGAACGGAAAGAAATTGTTCTTTTCTCTTCCCTGACAGGTATTTATTTTACATAATATGATTGAAGTTTTTTGATCGATATGTACTTTCATCATTCATGATGAAAGTACTACCTCTTTTTTCCTAAATCTCACTCTTATTTGATATAACACCAATTTATTTACAACCTAACATGCTTAGTCAAATTCGGGGGGGGGGGCTTTCGTGGCCCGGCCTCCCCCCCCCCCCCGGGTAGGCGAAAAAGGGGGCGCCAAAAAGAGAAGAAAAGGGGGAGAAAAAAAGAGATAAGAAGAGAAAAAGAAAAAAGGGGTAACAAAGAGAGAACGAAAAAATGATATTGTTATATCGATTCTGTAAAAGAAAATCAATCTACTTTAGGGGTGTGCGTTTTGACAAGCCTTCTCCTGGCTTTTAAAAGTGCATTCCCATTTTCCATTAAGTTATATTTCAATTTTTTTATATATATTGTTACATATATTGTTTAATGTTTTATTGTTGTCTCTTTGTTCGTACATGATTTTGTTACCACTTTTTTTATCTAATGAAATAGATGCTGAATTTAAATCAAAATATCTTATTGATGGTTTAGTTAAGTATGTGCCATCTCGTAATCTTCGATCAGCTCAGAAGGATCTTTTAAATTGTCCTAGTGTTCAGACCAAGTTTTATGGAGAACGATCCTTTGCCCATGCTGCCCCTTCACTTTGGAATTCCACCCCATCATATGTAAAGAACTCTTCTCCACCCAAGTTTAAATCCACTTTGAAAACATATTTATTCAATAAGACTTTTAAATGAGTTAGTGCCACAATTTCCAGCAAATTTCTCATTTTTCTTTGCCTTTTCCTTCAAAGGCGCATAGGGACGCAATTGGCAGTGATATGCGCTATATAAGCATGTTGGTATTATTATTATCATGACGTTACGAATTATCCTAAAAAGTATTTAGTTAAGATGGGGAAGGATAGAGGATAGGTTAAGCTCCATTCAAATAAAATATATATTTTTTTTTTTTTTTTTTTTTTGGGGGGCCAACACACAGATGTTTTGCCTAATTCTCAAGCGGGAGCTTATTTTTTAAAATGTATATAGACCCTATTGACTTGAAAAGGGACCTGTTAAC
Source organism: Lytechinus pictus (assembly GCF_037042905.1). Taxonomy (NCBI): domain Eukaryota; kingdom Metazoa; phylum Echinodermata; class Echinoidea; order Temnopleuroida; family Toxopneustidae; genus Lytechinus; species Lytechinus pictus. The sequence goes on along the minus strand of NC_087245.1, from coordinate 749,259 downwards.
ATGGTTAAGGACTAGCTGTTTGCATTGGGTCATGAAGATGATATCTCACCAATTAAATAATGGAAGCGCGAGCTGAAAATTTTTCATATCCTGAGATGATAACTGGACGCTCTAAGCACCTTTTGTAATCATGAACTGGATGGCTATCTATAATTAAACAATTGATGCGAGCGCGTAGCGCGATCTGAAAATGTATATCGCTAAAACGAATAATGAAAACTCTCATCGCGAGAAGCATAGTGAGTTGAACATTGGATTTTTAAGCCGCATGTTAAAAGATTATCTCAGTCAACAGTTACTGCGATCGCATAGTGCGAGCGACAATTTGAATATTATCATGACCAGAAAGATTTATTTTAGTGACAAAAATTGTTGGGAGCTAACATTGAATTGATGAGAAAATTTTTAACATTTAAAGAACGAAAAAGCTGTTTTGGAGCACTTTGAAGGTTTAGTAGGATGCTTATGACAACATTTACTTTACATTCTTTTATTTTTCAAAATTTCGGGAGTGGGACCAACTCACTGGGAAAATGCCCCCCGTGCCTCCCACCCCTGGTGCAGCCACTGGTCTGGGGCGGAGCCCCCGGAACCTCGTGATATTTTAAACATTGTAGATGGCCACTGTTTTATATATACATACACAACACATATTGAATTCAACGCAGTTGAGGATAACTATTTTGAGGCAGCACATCATAGCAAATGTGGAAAAAAATTGTAAAAGACGCCAGCGAGCCAGAAAATTTGGCCTTTTAAAATGATTTTGAAATTCTACTTATGTGATAGTAGCTTTGGAAATTGAGCCAAAGTAAACATTAAGAGTCTTTTTACGGTAAATCTATAGCCAGCGTAAAACTTTCCTTAGGTTAGGAGATAATATATAGGGGGGTATTACTAGCCCTTGTCTAAGGATTTTTGTCCTGATTGCGACCATTATTGCATACAATTTAGCAAGCTTATAATAGACTTCAGCCACCTTTCTTCCCGTTCTTTATATTTTTTTCAATCGTCGGCAGCCCGGTCGTTTTATTATGTTGGCTTGTCCCTTTTCTTCATACTCTGATTTTCCAATTTAGCTTTCGGCTCTACCTTCATTTCCCGTTTCTTTTTGCCTCTTTCTACCATTTTCTCGCCATTCTTACCCGTGCCATTGAGTCATATATTTTGATTTTATATCCCTCTCTTGCTATCATGCTAATGTATTAGTATTTCAGGATATTTTGTACTTCCTCACATGTTCTTCTTTCCTTCCTTTTCCCACTTTCCTTCCTTTTCCATTTCTTTTTATTTTCCCTTTTCCCCTTTCCCTTTCTCTCTTCCTTCCTTTTCTCTTTTTTCCCGTTTTTTATTTTCCCGGTGAAATCCGCCAGGAGGAAGGGCAGCTTGCCCTCAGCCCCCCCCCCCCCGCCTGTTACGCCACTGTTCCCAGCAAAGTAACAACAGAACAATGACGACAGGAGCGTGACTATCAAATCGTTGCCGGAGTGGCGAGGTTTCATTATCAGTTCAGGCGGAAATTCAAGGACAAATTCCGGAGAATAAGGTTTTTTGTTTTCTTTCTTTTGCTGGTTTCGCTCATCTAAAACTCTGTGGTTTGAGACAGGGAACGATCAAACAAGTCTTCTGTAAACAACTCTCTGAACATTCCTCATAAAGCTTATTGTCATGGTGCACTGGGTTTTAATTTGAAAAATATTCACACACATGCAGATTTGTCCCTTTGAATTTTTCAATGCTATAAATTCGATTGAAATTGTGGTCTAAAAAAAGAGAGCTAAATGAACGGGAACCAACAAGTTTTACCAATGTTGAAGAAGATCATGACCAGGGGCGGATCAAGGATTTTTAAAGGGGGGGGGGGGCACATTTTTCCGAGGAAAAATTAGGCAAGCAAAAAAAAAAGGTTTTAAACAAAAAACTTAATATTTCGTCCACGGAAAACCTTGACAAGAAAAAAAAAAAACGATTTTACATATCACATTTTTATTTTACTTCTCAAGAGGGGGGGGGGGGAGCGGCACGGGCCGGCTGTGCCCCCCCCCCCCCCCATGATCCGCCATCCGGGTTCCTAACTTTCTGTTCAAATTAGGAGATGAAGTAGTCGTCTTTCGAGTTCAGGTTTCATCATACATCATCCCCATCACATGATCACCACCACCATTTTATCCCTTATCCCAAACATCTTCCAGACAGTGCATGCATGCCATCCTTACCCACCATGCAACCGCACCATTATGGTGATCGAGATAAAGTATTACTTCATGAGCAAGATGAGTTCTCTAATGTGCTGTGGATGAGCTTGGAGGTGCAATAGGTCGATGCAGATCTCGTCAGTCCACTTATGACCCTCCGCGCACCTGGAAAGATATTTCAATTTTCATTCTCACTGTCCGGCGGTAGTGCGGCAATGCCCGGATACGCTCTATCATGTCTATGTTCTGCAGAAGGACTGAAGCTTTCACAGAAACCTTTTCCATTGTTGGGCTTTTGTTCTAGAGTCCTGAGGGGCCTGAGGGGACACCTGAATCTGCTGGAAAGTATCCCGTAGCGAGGACATTCTCAACTACTCTCCTCCCATAGGAGATTCGATAATTCAAGATTCTCTCCTCTCTGGACAACCCTCTTTTGCAGTGGGTTCCTGGGATATAGTGCGAAGGCTGTATCCCAACATGCTCAGAGACCACTGGCAATTTGAGACTAGGGCTCCTTTGAATAAAAGTTACTATTACGGTAACTTTTATGCAACAGGGCCCAGGTAAGAGGGCTTGTCTAAAATGTTCCCTCTCATGGGGCCATCCTCTGCAAGACTTCACCAAAGACCTGTGGTGTTAAACTTCTGTAATTCTGTAATGCTATACCCGACCTTCAAGAGCCTGAGCGGGACCTGGCAAAAATGTTCTTTTTGTGCCATATGGACAACCCCAAAACTGCCTGACTACAGATCTCATGCATGACTTTCTGTGGTTGGTGTTTGTCTTGCTGTTCCTACTCCACCGGAGACAATGTTTAATAACATTATCCTAGGGGATCCACGCTCGACGAGCAGTGCTTTTTAGTGGATCCCGGCCGGCCCACGCTTATTTCCAAACCAGCTATTCTATAAATGTTTTGTAATTATATTTCGATTTGTATTTGCACTTGAAGGATTGCGTTTTGTCTAGTAAAAATCCTCTCGGAACAATACCTTTGTCTTTATACTGTATGTTGAAAGGTATTTAAAGTGTTCTCGAAGACGTCGTCAGTACAACACCAACATGGGAACAAAACAGATACATAAAGCCTCCATCATACCTCGATAACGACTTCTCATCAAAAACAAGATCACACTTTTACGAATATATCCAGAGCCCCCGTGACATCCTTTCGCCGAAACAGATCACTACGCGACTTACTTGTAATCGCTAAATCACCACAAATGGAGACAAAAAAATGACAACGGAATGTATTCATCGTTGTTAATAGTATATTTTCTATATTGGTTTAGATCCTGATGAAGGGCATGTGCCCGAAAGCTTGATGAAGACTGGTCCTGATCTTGCTACGGCCCCCTCCATACTCGTGACATTGGGAACTATTTATTAATCAATCGCAATGTTTCTTTGGAACTTGCGAGAATGATTATTTGCACTTGTATCGACTAATTGGTCTATACTGTGGTTTTATACACTGTATTGGGTTAAAAACCCAAATTGTAATAATATTTATACATGCTTTTAATTTTGTAAATATGATGAGTCCTTGGACTTTTGTCATGTATTCATTTCTCACAGTGAAACCATCATTGCATTAAATTGAATTGTACATCTTTTTGTGACAACGGGAATTCGTTATTTTTGGCTCATTAGATTTGCTTACAATGTTTACTTACACTTAATCTTATGAAAGGAAGAACTGTTATTTCATTCGTTCCCCAAATCATGTAAAAAGATAGTAATAACTATACATTTGATTTGAGTTGAATTTATTTTCATATTTCACAAAATAAATAACAAAATATACCAACATGATAAGCAACACATTTGATGATAAAGAATAGTGTGGCAAGGTAATTCAGTATAGCAAATAAAGACAGTAGATTATAAGATTAAGAATGACCATAAATGAGTAAAATATGAAGGAACCTGCATAAAAAAAGCAGAGCTTGCATGTAAAGTATGCAGGTTCCTTTAAAATATGAAATCAACATTCAATGAAATGAGACACACACACCCACACCCCCTCAAACACCCACACAAATGGACTATGTTTGCAAGAGCCAAAGATAGGTGAAAAGAATTCATGGAAATTGTGGGGTATAGAATGAGAGGAAAAGCGGATATAATCATCAAAAGAATGAGAGAGGGGGAGTGGGAGGGGTCCCTATGCTAATGAGCAAAATGAGCAAGATTTATCCAAGTCCTCTCGTGGCTGAATTTATGTCCCTGCAAAATCTCGTGAATTGTGGGACTTTCTTTCTCAAAGAATTTAAACACTTTCTCCTCAAGTAAAATTATATTTTTTTTACCATATGAAAGATTAATGTCACTTTTTTATATTGGTTATTTCTTTTGAATAAAATATTTTGATAAATAAGTGAATTTCAGGCCTGAAAAGATTCCTCTGTTTTCTCTTGCAAATTGTTCCAGACTTTCTTTTTGGGGGGGCACAAATACTATTTATATCGTCAAAAAGCTCAAACCCTATACTTTCTTACAATTTAGATGTTTCAGCAGCAAGCTTTTCCCATCAAAATACGAGACGAGATTTCTGAATTTTGAGTAGCATGAAATCCAGAGTTCTGATTGGCTGGATAAGGTGTCAGAACAACTGTACAGCCGCGGGTAATTTGAAGAGATTGCTACATGGTAGCAATCCGGGGTAATAATAATCGCAGGGCCCGCTGGGAGAACAGTTTTCGGAACTGAAGTGGCTACCCTGGGTATATATACCGTTATTATTATTATTATTATTACGGTGGATGTGACCTTGGGCAGGCCCCAGCAATGGAATGTTGGAATTTGAGTGGGAGTGTGATCTCTATGACCAAACAGAGCGCAGTATTCTTGTTTTTTAAGCTGCTAAATGTACTTGGCCTATGAAAAGCTGGATGCTGACCCATCTAAAATATATCTTCTTATTAAACCTATATCATCTTAAGCTTTATCATAATCTTTTAATTACATGGACTCACACAGAAATTAAGTGTAAAACCAACCACTTTTGTTGCATGAAAATAATTATTTTGTACCATGTTTTAGATCGAAAGTTTCACCTAAATATATTACAAAATCTTTTTATATATCCAGACACATGCCCTGAAAGGATGATTTTTCTTTATAAAGTTACCAAAAACATGAAATTTGGTCGAAGAGCGGCATGGCCGAATAAAAAGAGGTGTTTTCGTCCGCACCAACAATTAACAATGCAAAAAACCCTCTAGTCATCTAGTCATGAATATCACTTGGATAAAAGAAGCTACTTTTTGTAGACCTGCCGACTGAATGGGGTAAGATAAGAAAAGAGAGAGAGAAAAAACATAACTAACGCAGCAACGTAACTTTAAAAGCGGTATAGAAGGGTAGAAAACAAGGCAAATTACCAATTTATATCTTTGTTCAGCCAGTGCGTCTTAATTGATTCCATAGCTGGACACAATAAAGGATTTTAGTTTACATTTAAACGTATTTAAGGACAAATAGCTAATAATATTATTTGGCAGAGATCCCAAAACATGGGTCCTTCAAAATTTGTTTGTTGAGCATTGCGATAGTGTTGAAAATTAAGTATTGTTGGTCTATGGTCTTACCGTGAAGGAGTGTATTTGAAGGAAGAGGGGGGGGGGGGGGGGTGTCAAAGATTAAGTATACAATGATAACCTGATAACCATAGGCATGATAGGCACAAACGAACGATTATCAAAATCGAGACTAAATGTATGGAAATATTCAGAATGTCCTTTCTAACTTTGAATATAAATCTCTGATTTATGTTAGAAAGGACTATTTCATACGTTTAGTCTCGATTTTGATAACAAATAGAGAGAGAGGGGGGAGGGGGGGGGGGGCCGAGAGGACAATCATCATTGAGATCAACATATGACAGGTTAATCCTATATCAACTTAGTTTGATTGATTGGAATCTAAAACCACAAATGTCGCGAATATCCTCTGCTTTCAGCTGTATTCACAGTTCTTGACAATTGCCTCAACCAGCAAATCAATCATTTTTTTGTGTTTTTCTGATCGCGGATGTGCAGAGTTATAATTATAGTTTGGTGAGCCTAATTTCCGAGAGAAGAATTAACAAACCGAAGTCTTACATATTTCACTTGTCAAAAAACTGAAATTTTCATTATTTTTCTTTATTTATATTCCTGCTTTCACACAGATCACTAAATGTACAGCGCATCCCTCCTAAAAAAAACCTCATTTTATCATGGAATAATTACTAAAAACAAGTTTCATGTACATTTAAATTCAGAAAGCTCACATATTCATGACTCCTATGGAAATTTCACGTGCCTCGATTTATCGTTTTGTATATACATGTACACAGGGTCTTGAACAGAAGTCAATTTTGGCCCATTTCAGGTTTGATCAAAAGAATACACACAACACAATGTAACACAAAATACTTTATACCTAGTTCCCACTTTCACAAATTCGTGCCACGATTAAAACGGGGATCTTAATTGTGTAATAATCGTAGTGATCATATCAGACCATGTCTTTGAGTCCAGTCCAGTTTGCGCCTCATGCAGTGATATTATTGATAATTGTCCGAAAACGAGCATTACTATTATTACGATTGAGCAAAGCAAGCGATGAATAAACGAAATCCTTTCTTGACAAAGCTTTTCTTTCATCACCAAAATATGGCAAGGAAATATCAATTTGTCTCCATATTCTTAAGATGAATTCATATCAGTTTTATCTAAACAAAGTTAAAGGACATGTCCATCTAACATAGTTGATTCGAATAAAAAAGTCCAACAAGAATAACACTGAAAATTTCATCAAAATCGGATGTAAAATAAGAATGTTATGACATTTTAAAGTTTCACTTAATTTCACATAACAGTTATATTCACATCCTTGTCGGTATGCAAATGAGGAGACTAATGACATCACTCACTATTTCTTTTGTATTTTATTATATGAAATATTCCAATTTGCTCCCTGTTGTCGTGTGAAACAACGATTAATTCCTCCCCGAACATGTGGAATTAGCATTAATTAATACTATATGGTTCAATCAAGTTGGTCCTTATTGTCAAATCTGTAAAAAATGAAATATTATATAATTAAAACAATTAAAAAAAAGAAATAGTGGGGGACATCATCGACTGTCTCATTTGCATGTCACTGAGTTGTGCATATCACTGTTTTTTGAAAAATTAGCCAAACTTTAAAATGTCATAACTTTCTTATTTTACAACAGATTTTGATGAAATTTTCAGCATAATGCTTGTTTGATTTTCTCTATTTATTCAAATCAACATTTTTCTGGGGTGGACTTGACCTTAAAGTGATTTGGTGAATAATGTACACACAAAATGAACATTCCAACTAGGATTATGAGATATTTTCAAACAAATATTGATAATAATAAAAGACACAAACTGGTTATCTAAGACTACATACATAAAATGTTGGCCAACGTACTGGTAAAAAAAAATGTTATATTCTGCATGTTCTGGGCAATAACTATCCAATTGAGCAAATTTATCACGTTTGTTACCCAATTCTTAGTTTTTATTACCCAATTTGGACAGATTTTAACCAATAGTTGTGTGGACAGTATAATTATGTTGCCCAGTGAATTGGGCCTTTTTTGCCCAACCTTTTTAAGAGTGTAAGAGGTTTTTAAAAGAACAAGACACCAAGTAAACTGAGGAACAAGTCACATGACAAAATATGATGTCTACAATCAATCAATGCCCAGTACTGTACAGTAATATTACGAGAAATGAGGGCACTGCATGGAGCTCTTTAAAGGAGTATTTCATAAAACATAAAATAACCAGAGCCTATAATGATTAGTATAACTTGCTGACATTTTTACGAAAACCAAGCTGAAAATAGAATTATTAACATCCAGAATTGTATTTTCTCATATCAAGAAAAGGGAATAAAATTGTTACAAGGTCACTCTTAACACTATCAAAGATTCCCCAAGCCTACATTGTTTTAAATTTAAGTTAAAAAAGTTTCTCCAAGATACTCGTTATTTTATTTAACTCTTCATCACTCATTCGTTATATTTTTTGAAATTGTTTTACTCAGCATTACGAACCGTGAATTATGATATTTTTCGTTTACCTTTTGATCCGTAATATTCGCTGTGAGTGCCGTGGCAAGAATCCGGAGACTAGTGATCTCGCTTTTTTTCATTTTCATTTTCTATTTCTTTTTTTCTTGTTTTTTAAACTATACATTCAAATTGATTCATGCTCAAATTTCTACCAAGTTGTATTTGCATTTTGTTTACATTGTTCATACGAATATGTAATAGGAGGCTGCATTCTACAAGCTTCGCTTTTTAGCAGCTTCTCAGTTTCCGACCCGATACATGGTTATCTTGATTATTATACATATAAAGTTTCCTTGTTTTATTGATTATAATTATATCAAGATGTATGTAACAAAATTTATTGTAAATGATTGTTGGAAATTGAAAATAAATGAAAATGAAATATAGGCACGCTTCGCTGAAAGCCCCGTATGTCCATGACATCGCTGAGCGAAAAATCGCTTAAAGGCTTTGGCTAACATTACAGTTTCCCATAGAAAATTCTTAAGAAAAGTCTTACATGTGAACAAATTTAATCCTGATTGTATGGTATATGGTAAAACTGGACGTGGGGTAATAATAAATCATATTAAGTGTCGCATGATCTGATTGAGATTAGTTAAGGGAGAACAATCCAAGCACTCATTTACAATTATGAAATTTCTTTTGCATTTACAAGGAGACATATTACAATCTCCATCAAATTCACAATAGTTATCATTTATTACAAATATTTTTGAGTATGCAGGACTAGGGAATGTGTGGTTAGCACAGGGGAATGGATTTAGTGCTACATGGATTTCACACACTGCTAAAGTTAGACTTTTTGATATATTTACTCAAGAGTAGCGGGCAGTCACATGGTCAAATAGAATTTGTACAAATTATAGAATGTTTAAGGATACTATGAAGTTTGAAAAGTATTTACAGATCCTGTGTAAGAAAGATTATGTTACTTTGAGTAAATTCAGATGTCGAACAAATGGATTGCCTGTTGTTAATAAGGGAAGGTTTGTTCCACTGGCGTAAATCCGTGTTGATGGGTGGGGGGGATGACTGAAATATTTTGGCATTTTTTGCAATCATGTTTTTAGATATGCAAGGAATTGTCATTGATATGTCCACAGTGGCGTACCGTGGGTCACGGCATTGGGGAGGGGGGGGGGGGCACCAGCAAAATTTTTGAATCACTAAGTGAGTGCGCTAAGTTGCCAGTTATACTGACCTAATAGAGACATTTTAAAGACAATGTCATTAAACGGATATGTAGCTCACTGATCAAATAATGCGAGCGCGAAGCGCGAGCTGAAATTTTTTTATATTCACACCTAAAAAGGGACAATATAATCAAATTTGTGTAATCATGATAGGTACCTGTCTCGCTAAACAATGCGAGCGCGAAGCGCGAGCTGAACACTTAGATAATTCAGACCTGAAGTGGGGCATTCTAAGGTTTCTTTGTAGGAATTAACTAGGACCATACGTATTTCATTAACCAAATGATGCGAGCGCGAAGCGCGAGCTGAAAATTTTTGATATTCAGATCAGAAGAAGGGACATTTCAAGGACTGATTTTAGGAATTCATGAAGAGCAGACATATCTCACCAATCCACTAATGCAAACGTAATCACGGACAGGAAATGTTTCATATATACGAAGACCTTAACATGGGGCAATCACTTTTGAGTCATGAAAAAGAAGCATATGTCACTACATAAAACAATGATAACTCAAGTGCTAGGAAATATATTTGGTTTATATTGACTTGAAAACGGTATGTTATAGGATTATATATCTCGTTTAACAGACAATGCGAGCACCAGGAACAATAAAAATAGACGTAGGCCCTGGGCAAATTATGTGTCATAAAGTTGTAATGTAACATAACATAATTATAATATAATATAACATTATAATGAATAATATAACATTATAATGAATAATATTTTCTTCTTTCCCACTACGTTTCTCTTCCTTTCTCCCTCTTTTCTCCTTTTCCCCCTTTCCTCGTTTTTGTTTTTGGTCAGCCGATGGGGGGGGGGGGGGGGGATGTGCCCCCCATAGTTACGCCACTGTATGTCCATATGGCAAATACCCCTCCAATATTATTATCTTTTTTTACCCCATGATGGTAATAATGGTTTTATTAGAGATTACATTAAAAAAAATTGACATTCCATCTTAATCCCTTCCCAAAGACCCCAACATTGATGAATTGGAAGAAACAGGGGTTTCTCTTCAATGTTATATTAAGGACATAAGTATTTCGTTTGGAAATGGTGAAATGGCTCTTTATTTTCATTTTATGATTTAATAATATAGTTTTATTTGTTAAGCGGTATTTTAGGAAGAATTTTCACCAATAAAACAATTATCTCTTGTGATTTTTTTTTCATTTCTTTCGTAAAAAGTGGGGGGGGGGGATGTTTGTACAGGCCACCCCCCCCTCCTCGAAAAGTGGGGGGGGGATATATCCCCCCATCCCCCCCGGGATTTACGCCAGTGGTTTGTTCCTCGGGGGGGGGGGGAGACTCAAATTATTTTTTGATGGGGGGTGTGCCTCACGAAACCCTGAAATGGGGTTATGAACTGACCACAATGGTAAAATACGGGGTCTTGGGAACTGAATTGCATTGTACTCTATGTTCACATGCAGACATAGGAGATTAATTTCATTACATTTTCGTTTATCCCTTTTTTCACAAAGAGAGACTTTTGTATTACCCAATAATCTACCGGCCAGTAGACCAAATGCATTGCACACGGCCAAGCTATTTAATTCAGCTAATGCTTGCCACCTGAAAAAAACTAACAAAATTTGTCAAAATAATTGTATTGTATTTTTCAAAACCAAAGAAGACATACAGTAGTTTTATAGAAAGTATAGTTTATCTAGATGAGAATGTGTGTACAGGTAGTGGTAGAGTAGTCAAACGACCTAAACGCTTTGACTTGTAAATATGTTATCTTTTATTTTCACACGTTCATGTTATTATCACTTGTTTTTGTATTATGACTTACGTTTTTGTATTATCACTTATGTTTTTGTATTCATGTATTGTATATATGTTCGTACTCTCATACCCCGAGAGGGGGTCGATAGAGTCAATAAAATCTTACAATCTTGATTTGACTCTAAAAAAATCTGAGCTGCGCGGTCCCACTTGTCACCTGTGTTTGTGATATTTTGCAAAAATGAAGCCCAGAAAAAAAAAATCGCTTCCGAAAATCATTAAGTTTTTACTTTTTAGGTTGATAGAAAGGCATCCATGCATGTACATATTTCATCTCTCCTTTGTTTTTTTTTAAATCACATGTCTATAACGTTAACTTATGCCTTTAATTGCCGGTTTGTCTACAGTATAGTTTCGTAAAATTGTACGTAACTACGAATAATAATTTGTCGAAAAGCTGATCCATGGAGAGAAAAGGAAGGGGAAAGCTGATCATGTGTGAGCCAGTGTCGCCCGCGATCGTACGTCAAACTAGGTCTGGTTGGTGAGAATGTGGTATCACACTTGATCTCTATTACAATCTCATATTGACCTAGAATTCTACCCATACCCTCTCTCCTACAACACTAATTATTTCCAACGAACGTAAAGGGCAGCAACACTTGCCTGCCCTGTGTTGGTGCCCTCTACGTTCCTTGTTTCAAACCAATAAATCAATGTTAGCCCACCAGTGACTGATCTGAATACTATCTGACAGTATACAGATCGGTGCAGCCCACCCGTCACACTCCTCTTAGATGAAGAGAGGGAGATATATTGGATGGTAAGGTTTGCGGGGAAACAATTACTGTTGGCTTATCTGTCTGAAATGTTGTCTTATGCATTATTGCAGTGCATTATTGCTTTTATCTCTGAGAATTAAGAAAAACACGATTTTAAGGAATATGATAAAATAAGACATATATTTTATTATCTTTTGAACAACATTGATCCGTTTGTCGGACGATCGAGGCTTGGGAAAACACCTATCACACATGTGATTCATAAATTAATTTGATCAATCATGAGGCTTGACCGACTTCTCTTCAAAGAAAGAGAACAAATGAATATAAACTGGGTTTCAACACAAACGCACTACACAAATTCTACTCAGTCAAAATGAACAATTTTTTTACACAAGCTAGCTTCAATAATCTTTACTAAGCCCGTGTCAATAATTAAATGATTGGTTTAATAACAAAGAGGCTGTAGTCCCTCAAATCAATTGGTTCTGGAACCCAAAGTCACAAAATGGCAAAGAGACCAATGAAAATGAGATAGGATTAAACCAAATGGACATTCTTTGCTTGACTGCTATTCATGCATTAGGCTTCTTCGACCTCAATAGGTGTAATAGGTGTGTTTTAAATGTTAATTTAACCTCCAGTAACTTCTTAGTTATTAATCAATTAAATATGCTGATGGTCATACTGTGAACTTTAATGAACTGGTAAGTTTATTTAATCCCATCTCATTTTCATTGGTCTTTCTTTTGTCATTTTGTGACTTTGGATTCTGAAACCAATTTATTTGAAGGGCTACAGCCTGTTTGTGATTAAGCCAATCTCTTATTTGTTTTACATGTGTTTAGTAAAGATGATTGAAGCTAGCCTGTGTCAAAATTTTGTTCATTTTGACTAAGGGTAATTTCTGTAGTTCGCTTGTGAAGTTTGATAAGTTTCTTTTGGAAACCTGTTTAGCAACATTTGAATATTACAATCTACTCTATAAGCTTTACGGTGGGATCCTTAATAATATAAGCTATTCATTTCTAAACACTATTACAGTAAATAACATGTAATTCTTAGCAGTACATTTCAGCTCTATCTACTATGAGTACAGTGGTAATAATAATGTTAATAGAATACAAAGCAATAAAAACTTGGTCAATAAATTCTGGTTAAGATGATGGGCCACCTGAGGTATGCTTTATGATTTTTGTCTTGCTTGCATAGCAGAGCGAGACTATATACGCTGCTTGTCGGCGGCGTCAACTTAGAAATCTTAACCAGTCAACTTTTTTAAATTTCATCATATATTAGAAGGTATACGAACTTAATGTATTACATAAAACTTATACAACAGGGTTATCGAATATCACTGAACATCCTGCCTGAGATTCAGGTCACATGACCAAGGTCAAATCATCCAGGGTCTTTGAACTTGACATGTTAGAGGAAGCAACATTGAAATCTTAACCAAGATAAAGATTTTAAATGTCAGAACTTTTAAAGTAAAGGGACCAAGTTCATTAAATTCAAAAATAAGAGTAATCAAGTATCACTGATCTGCTTGCAAATGGTTCAGGTCACATGATTATGTTCAAAGGTCATTAGGGGTCAATGAACGGTCAATGAACTTGATCATGTTGATGGTACTTGCTGAAATGGAATAACTTTGCAAGTTAATAGATCTTGTTCATGAAACATGAAAATAAGGGTAATCAAGTATAACTGATTGTCTTGCACAAGTCTGCGATCTCATGATCAAAGTTAAAGGTCATTTAGGGTCAATGAATTTAAGATCTTATTATCATATGATATGAATGGTGTTTTTCATGAATTTTTTTCATCTTTTCAAAGTCAGCACTGCTGCTATACTTAATCGCGTAATGCAAGCGAGACTACCAGAGGCATTCCACTTGTTTCTTATCAATATCCCATGAGATAAGCAATGCTTGCCCGATCAATATAAACTATAACCCCCCTTCTAAAAAAAGTTATAATCACAATGAACACAATCTCCACAGGCATTGGGTGAGCACTGTACTTATCCTATTGGAAAAACATACATTGGTAATCAAAGGGTTAGAAGCTTAACAAGAAACAAGGTCTGCTACAAATGACAATGTCATCAAAAGAACATTTCTTCTACATTTGTCACCTGACAACCTTCCTTGATTTTGATTGGATTACAAGAACAGTTGCCTATGACTATATGTTGCTATGGTAACTGTTAAATAAAACAGACTGACCTGTCCTGATCGGCTTGATTATGAGATAACCATCAATAAAGCAAAGCAATATAAGCCTGTTCACAGTTGTAAACTGCGCACGAGCAGAAAAAGGTCATTTGAGATAAGCCATGAAGGTGGCTTTCAAATTCACTGACATAGGCATTTGTAATTTGATGATTATTCATGTATTCCTTTCAAAATATTCATTTTATCACATCCAAGCTGAAGAGTAATAAATAGAGCCTTCATAATCACTGGTATTTGACAGTAGCCTAAACAATAGTCAAATGTGCCAAAAGCAGACAATAAAACAGATTTCCAAACTTTATCCCTGATGTACTATTCTAGTCACCTGGTCTATACAATGCCTTTTGTTCTTAGAATTTGTATACTCTACCGTAAAGCTTACGCAACATCTACATTTGAAAATGATAGTGCTTATCCTAATGAAAAATCACAAAGGTCATTTGAGAAAAGTTGATCATGAGCTAACCGTGAACTGGCTTATTGAAAACCAATGGCTGCAAGACTGCTACTAACCGACTAGAGTTTCCACAAAATATAATCTTAGGCAAGTTACCAAGACCTTCTGTAAGAAGATCACTGATATAATGTCCTTTAGCTCACAAGGGTGCTGTTTCAGAAAACTATTTATAAAACTTATTCCATGACCAATTTTATGCTAAATGAAATATCTAATTTTTCCCATAAAGCAAAGAAAGGGGAGAGAGAGAGAGGGGGGGGGGGGTCATATAACACTAATTACATTTTGGAAAAATAATAAACTTGGATCCTGATGACTATTAGTAACAAGATTTTTTTTCTACAAAAATCAGACTTTTAACATTATGACAATTAATAATAGTCCTTGTGTCATTATTTTTGACAAGAATTAACAATCCCCAATTAGCAATACAACAGGATTGAAAACAGTTAAGTTAAAACATTCAAGACATGGCCATAGATATTCCATCTTATGAATGATATCAGAGCGATCCTCTACATACAAATGAATTTACTACAGAAAGAACATATTGTCATCCAAGTTGGATTTCTTTAAGAAAACAATGAAGATAAAGTTAAGATATAGAGTTAAAATAAATTTAAAATAGAGTTCGATATGCACAGGAAATAAATTGTGCAGGAGAACCTATTCACAGATAAACTAATGTTTAGGGTCAAAGGCAAGACAAACATATAAATAAATATATATTCTTGAGGAAAAAAAACAAAAATGAAATTTGTCAATAATTGATACGTCTATATTTTACATTTACAGATAAGATTGCTCAATCCAGTGGCCAACCTGTATGATAATGGAGCTATAACTGATGGAAGCCTCAATGTCACAATGAGGCCTTAGTTGAAGCAATATGGAAATCTAGTTACTGGAAATCTAGTTACTGAAAATCTACCCCTGATAATAACATATCTAGATCTCACCATTATATCCCTTTCTAATTATACTGAACTTGAAATTCATCAGATAACAAGAGAGAAATCATATAGATCAAATCGAGTTCAGGGGTGTGCATGATATTCACTACAACTTGATCTATATCCACTTCATCTATCCTTCTGTTTGATCTAATCCCACATGGTCTAATCCTAATCCATCTAAAACTGGTGCTATGATAACCATTTGGTTCAATAGCCATTTAGCCCATTTACCACTTTCTCCAATTATCAGGCAGGCTATTCCTATTTCTTCTAATATTCACCTTCTTTAAAATTGGTCACTATAAAGTATATATGATTAGAAGAACTGTTTATAAAATAACAATCTGACAAATTACAAAATACTAAGTAGACAAATTGGAAATTACACCTTGGTGTTATGAGTAATTGATTCAAGGTGAAGGGCCAAACATTTATGACACCAACTGACAGTAGATTAGTTGGATTTAGCCTTGACAGTGTAAGACTACATGTATCTACTAGTAGATCATTTGGGTTTAGCTTTGATTAGACCATTTACTAGTACATCAGTTGGGTTTAGTCATGATGATGGTGTTAGATGATCTGAGAATTAGACCATCTACTAGTAGACCAAGTGAGTTTAGCCATAATGGTGTTAGACTATTGGAGAATTAGACTATCTGCTAGTAGACCAAGTCGGTTTATCTATGATGGTGTTAGACAATCTGAGAATTAGACCATTTGCTAGTAGACCAAGTGGGTTTATCTATGATGGTGTTAGACAATCTGAGAATTAGACCATCTGCTAGTAGACCAAGTGGGTTTAGCCATGATGGTGTTGAATGATCTGAGAATTAGACCATCTGTTAATAGACCAAGTGGGTTTAGCCATGATAGTGTTGAATGATCTGAGAATTAGACCATCTGCTAGTAGACCAAGTGGGTTTAGCCATGATATTGTTGAATGATCTGAGAATTAGACCATCTGCTAGTAGACCAAGTGGGTTTAGCCATGATGGTGTTGAATGATCTGAGAATTAGACCATCTGCTAATAGACCAAGTGGGTTTATCTATGATGGTGTTGAATGATCTGAGAACTAGACCATCTGCTAGTAGACCAAGTGGGTTTAGCCATGATAGTGTTGAATGATCTGAGAATTAGACCAGGGGGGTGTTTCACAAAGATTTAAGTATGACTTAAGTCGCACTTAAATGCCTACGCGTACATGATATGGAACGCGTGATCTTATTGATAGACACGCAGTAGTGCGCGTCCTCATGACACGATCTGACCAATGCTGTCAAGCCTTTCATACCGTACGCAACTTGGTATTTAAGTGCGACTCTAAGTCATACTTAAATCTTTGTGAAACACCCCCCAGGTGGATAAAATCCTGCAAGACATACATGTACATACATGTAGATAGATATATCTTGTTTAAAGGAACTACAGTGAATTCATAAAATTACTAGAATACTGCTTCAGATTCAAGGTATACTGTCCCATTGCTGGGGGGAAAAACAGAAAGTGGTAATAGGTTATAAATGTAACACAGTAAGTTGTCCACAATACTTGGCTGGTGTTTTTTTTTTTAAAGATATGCATTCACAGAGTAGGTGTCACAAACCCACTCTGCATTCTACAAATGAGTGATTGTGAGTATTATGCTATATCAGGGACCTATCACAAAGGTTAGTGATTAACAGACATTATGAACCTCTCTTTAAGAATGTTGAATAATCCGTTACTCTGATTGGTCAAAATTGAGGTCATGTTAATGACCATGCCTGCAAAGCAACAAACGAAGGTGGTAACCAAGGGCAACGGGCATAGTTAACAAGATTTTTGCCCATTGCCCCCTGACCCACCCCTTAACGACGGGCATAGCTAAGTTTGGCTGAGATCCCCATTTGATTGCATGCAAAATGTTGCTTTCTGAGGTGATTGCGGATACCATTAATATCCGCGCGATTTGATCGAAAGTTTTAGACAATTCGCGCATTCACGCGCTTATTGCGCAAGTGCGCGCAACGGATATTACTTATCGATTGAACGATGCCGATCTTTGACTTTTGCTTGTTAATTCCTGTTAAAATATATGGCATTATTGAAAAGAAAACTAACTTATTAAAGGACATAACAGATGTATCAATCATCAAGTCTTGTTGCAGTTGTTCATTCAAATGCATGCTCGCAAAAGGTGAGTCGGGTGAAAAGATCATAAGACGGTCACTGCACTTTCTAGATCTATAATGTTCATGACGTTACTCGTTAGGTATGACAAACGACAACGTTAGGTACCGGGGTTAGGTAGTGTTGATTGTTGTTAGATCTAACGTCAGCTTAGAAGTTACGAGTAGACTTTGAGTCTAGATCTAGATCTAAAAGTAAGACCTAACGTTAGGCCTAATGTTCCATTTAATCTTAGATCTGACGTATTCTAGAGATCTAACGTTAGGCCTAATGTGAGATTAGACTCTTAACTTGTTAATGGAAATTTAAGACTGTTAATATTTTTAATGTTAGATCTAGATCTATCCAGAAAATGGTTTCTAAAATATCTAGGCCTAGTACCTCTATGGACTGCTTTGATATTTGACTTTGAGACCTAACATCAGGGGCAGGACTAAGTTAGGTCCTAGACCTAGGCCTAACGTTAGCCTGGGGCCTAGATCTAGGGCTTTGTTTTAGGCCTAACTTGTTTAAGATCTAGACCTAGACCCTCTAGATCTAGACTAGGCCCTAGGCCTTGATCAGTAACATTTAATTCGGTTCATAAAATATATATGGACTGCTTTTATATTCGAGACACGGTTGTTTCTTTCGGCTTGCGGGTACTGCATCGGCCAGACCAAGCCCTCGGGCATAGTTGCGTTGCGGTCCCCTTGAGCCTCTAGAAACAACCATGCCTTTCAAAGCAGTCCATATATCTATATTATGAAAGAACATTTCTGATTGGTTCCTGGTCAGTGATTTGAACAAAACATTCATGTAATATTGATCTTGATTGATCACTAACCTTTGTTTTATGGATCCTTCAATACATTATGCATTGAGGTACCATATGTCTATCGGCCTGTAATATAAGACACACAGTGAAACAGAGTCCTGGATCAAGTCTCATTAAGAGATACGATTGATTGATCAACCTCAACTACATGGAAATCCATCAATGTCATTACTTTTTCTACAAGAAATTTGCACAAAGTCCTTTGTAAACAAAGAGAAGCACAATGAATTTCCAAGAAAACACCGGATGTATGAATATAAATCGTTTCGAGAAAATATTTTGAACAAGCATGCATGATAGATGTTGACATTGCTGGCTTTCAATAGTAGTGGTTGATCAGATCAATTGCAACTCTTTGTTAGACGGAGCCCAGGAATACAGTCATGTCAATGAGACTACACCAACTTTCATTTTCACCCTTAAATGGAATCAAGAATTAAATTGATTGTCTTTCAAAAATCTGTTCTGAAGTTTTTTGTAATGAATCTCATAAAGATGTGTCATCATTTTTTAGTGGAATAAAGCTGACTATCATTTAGTCTCCTAGCTTTGTTACATGCTGCTTCTACTGCTTCTATAAGACATCTCCTGAACCCTCCTCTTTCAAGTTCATGGATAGCATCAATGGTTGTACCTCCTGGAGAACATACATCATCTTTCAGCTCTGATGGATGTTTACCACTCCCTAGCACCATCTTAGCTGAACCCTGAGAACAAAGATCAAACCAAAATATCAGAATTGAACTATGAAAATCAGGTTCTTGAAATTCTAAATCTAAATGGCCTCCTTGATTCCGTTGTACATAAATGGATGTGCAAGTCACTGCTTAACCCTAAAAGGACTGGGCTATTTGAGTTGTATTGACGGGGGGGGGGGGGGGGGGGGCATCATGGCCTTCCCCTCTTCTGATCTCGGCCGCAGTTCGCGCGATTGCGTTGAAATTTGGCACTATTATGAATAAAATATGCAAATTTATTCATGAAAAACATTATTTGCATATTTTTAACACCCAATTTCACTTCAAATTTTCATTCTTTTTCTCAGATTTCATCTTTGTTATCTTATTGAAAATGGCGAAAGCCAAATTTTTCCTCATGTATATCTTTGTTTTTGGAATTTTGTATGTATTTCTTTGCTTTTTCAGTGTTTTATTCAATGTTTTTTTTCAATGGAAATTATCACAGACCATTTAACAACTAAATCAATCCTAATAAGACTGGGGGGCGGGGGAGGGGCTGATTCAGCTCAACGTCGACATTTTTTGCGATAAATCCGCTGCACAAAATTTTTGAACGCGTCACTTGCTGACTTTTTACTTTCAAGTCTCGCGCAACTTTTGAGACCAAAATTGTGAATCCCAGGTTCGTGTTTCTGAATTGCACAACATGTTGTTCGACCATGCAGACCAAAAATTGCTAAAAACATCAATTTGTGTACAAATCCAATGCAAATAGTGTTTTTAGCCAAAATTCATTAAAGTTCATTAGATCAGATTCCTATAAAGAATCTGTGAACCAAAATTTACCATTTCAGGGGCATTGTTTAGATAATTAAAGCAAATTTTGATTTAAACGATAGCATAATTAATTAGCAATGAGATTTTTTGCAGAATTTCATCCGATAGTTTATACCATGGGTTATGCGGGTGTCAATTTTTGTCGCGATCACGCGATCGATGGCCGAGATCATGGGGGGGGGGGGGGCTGAATTTCTCTGATTCTATTTAATCGCCTGCTTCATCATCATAAACTATTATTACTCATGAATTATATGTGAAATAATCATCTTTTAAATATTTTGCTGAATCAATTCAAATTTAGAATAAACTTGTATTCATAGTTATTTTCTTTTTAAACTGACACATTACTCACTAATAAAGTTTGTGCAGCTAACTTGATGGCAATATCCCTAGGAAGACCCATCTTGACTCCTCCATCAGCAAGTGCATCAATTGCAACATATGCCTGTGAGATATATGAACACAAAACACAATAGAACATCAATATGAATGATTGATAAGTGAATATCTATAGGGATTTTGTAGATGAGAACTCTATCTATCCCAGTCAAATGGTTACACACATGTCATCATAGTCATTGACTACCCATAAAGCATGTTAGATCACACTTGACAAATATCGTTACTGATACAGGTACTTGTGATGACGTAATGCAAGCAAAAATACAAATAACAAGTAGATAGGACATACATGTATGTACAGTGCCTTGCAATGATGTCATTATGTCACAGTGTAAATCTAAATCTCAATGTGTGTTATTTAGGAAGGTTATATGGAGTAAGAATCACTTTTTCTTTATACTCCATCTGACTATAGCTGAGATCAATTCAACAATTATTCTTCAGGGCAATAAAGGACAATTTAAGTCGGTGATGACAACTTTCATGAAACATCCCATACTTGCCAACTTTAGAAGAAAAAAAAAGAGGAATCCATTTTTCAGAGTAACGACGTGTGACATTTTGCAGGGGGTGTGGGGGTACCCCCCTGCCACGCCCACGGTTAGAAATTTTGGAATTTTAAAACGTGAAATGGGGGTTTTCCTTCACTTTTGAAGTGCCTTTTACCTGTCCACAAAGAAAAAATCTTAATATTGTCCCAGTGTAATGAAGCATGAAACAGGAAAATCAACAGGATTCCTTTCATGAAATTGTACCAAATTTGTAGACATGTAGATCTATATTTCCATTACATTATTGTACTAACTGGATATATCCTGAATGAAAATTTGGATGAGATTGATAGAAGTGAAATAACTGGATATTTCTCAGAATACTCCTTCTTGTATTTCTGATTAATTTTGGGTTTGCTAATGTTTTACTTTATTTCATGAAAACAGACTACTAGTAACACTTTCCAGTAATTGCTTCTTTTCCATTAAGTATAAAAAACTCAAGGAATATGAATGAAAATATTTTTTCTCGTAATTTTGGCTTTGAAAATATGCAAAGATTCAAGTGTGATTTATATGCAACCGATTGGAGTGTTGTCTTAAATAAGTCTGACGTTGAAATAGCTTACAGTAAATTTCTTGAATTGTTGACAACTCTATATGAAAAGAATTTCCCTCTCCTAAGCAAGAAACAAAAAGATAGAAGAAAATATCCTCAGATGCCTTGGGTATCCAAATCTTTATTGAAATGTATCAACAAGAAAAATAAACTATTTTGTAAGTTTAAACTAAGGAGAACATTAGGAGCGAAGCAGAAATACTCTTGCTATAGGAATATTTTAACATCTTTACTACGAGATGCTAAAAAATCATATTATGATGAAAAGTTTAAGTCAGTCTTCAAAGATATGAAGGGAACCTGGAAAATTATAAGACAAACGCTAAATTCAAAACAAAAGAGTCAGGGTCCCTCTAAACTTTTAGTAGATGGGGTTTTGACTGAAGATCATGTACAAATGAGTAACGCTTGTAATCAATTCTTCTCATCAATAGGAAATAAATTGTCATCTAGTCTTCCCGCAAGTCAAAAACTCTTCCATGATTACCTTGGTAATCGACTTCCCTGTTCATGTTTCTTTACTCCTGTCGTTGAAAAGGAAGTGATTGACATTGTTCATAATTTGAAAACAAATAAGGCTGCTGGGTATGATGGCCTATCTAATAAGCTTATTAAAGAAGTTATTGATGTTATTGTTTCTCCTATTACTCATATATTCAATTTATCTATTGTATATGGAACCGTTCCTTTGAGTATGAAGATAGCCAAAGTTGTGCCGATTTACAAAAAGGTAAACCCTCAGGAAGTTGGAAATTACCGGCCCATCTCTCTTCTTACATGTTTTTCTAAAATTCTTGAAAAGATAATTTCTGTTCGTGTTATGAAATTTTTGAAAATTAATAATATTCTCGCTCCTGAACAATTTGGTTTTCGTGAAAAACTTACTACCTCTCATGCTCTGTTACATTTTATTGACAAAATTTCTTCCGCAAAAGATAATGGGCTACATACTGTCGGTATATTCCTGGACTACTCCAAAGCCTTCGACACGATTGACCATGACATCCTTTTGTATAAACTATCTTTCTATGGATTCCGGGGTAAGGCTTTGGAGTGGTTCAAGAGCTACCTCTCTGATAGAAAACAGTTTGTATTTTTAAATGGTGTTAAGTCTTCTATGCAGTCAATTACATGTGGAGTGCCACAAGGTTCACTCCTTGGACCTATCTTATTTCTCATATATATTAATGCTTTCCCTCAGTCATAAAAAATCCTTTCATTTATCCTGTTTGCAGATGACTCAAGCATATTTTTTTCTGGAAAGAACCCCTGCAATTTATTGCAAACTATCAATTCAGAATTGATTTCTGTTAACGAATGGATCATTGCTAACAGGCTTTCCTTAAATCTTGTTAAAACAAACTACATGTTATTCAGCAACACCCTAGCAACATTGCCAGATAATATTACAATCAGTGATGTTCAGATTACTGAAGTCTTGAGTACAAAATTCCTTGGGGTACACATTGATAGTAAGCTGAATTGGAAAGTTCACATATCTTATTTATGTAAACTTCTTTCCAGAAATTCAGGAGTCATTAATTCATTGAAGAGTATATTCCCAAAAAATATTTTATGCATGTTGTACTCAACTCTCATTTTGCCTTACTTGAATTATTGCATCCTTGCCTGGGGTAACGCTGCTAAAGTTCATTTAGATGGGTTATTTAAAGTCCAGAAAAGGGTAATTAGACTAGTATGTGGAGTAAGTTCACGATCTCACACAAATATTTTGTTTTATGAAAACAAGTTCCCTAATTTACATGACATATTTGATCTCAACCTTGGTTGCATTATGTATCAATTAAATAAAAGAGAACTTCCACTTGCCCTTGATAAATTATGTGTTAGAAATGACCAAATCCATTCTTACTATACAAGACAAGTTTCTTTTCTCCACTTGCCATTGGTCAAAACTAGTTTTCGGCTAAATACATTCGTTTATACAGGGCCAAAATTATGGAACTCCCTTCCTTCTTCATTGAAGAAATCAGTTAGCCTTAGTGTTTTTAGAAACAAGTTAAAGACCGATTTACTGAAGAAATACTTAAATCAGTAAACGAATGCCTGCTTGTTATATCTCGTCTAACTTTATAAATTGTATTCTTCCCACAGTTATCTATGCAAAAATTGAGCTCTGCCTATTTTCTTTATAGTTTCCTCTTTTCTTCTTTTCGAATTTCAGATTCTTATACATGTACTTTAAGTCTAATAGAATGTTTGCATTCTGCATTTCACCTTTTTGTTACTTTTTAGTGTATCTTTTGTAAATATGTATATCTGTACTTTGGTTATTTACTCCAACTTTTTGTTTGCTTGTTCTATGATGTTTTAAAATGATTGCTAATATAAGGTTTTAACATTCTGGTGGCCTATGGCCCACAAGCTAAGCTTCTTAGTAGGTCACCACGATTCATTTCCATCTGTTCTCATGGGTGTTACTAATGTTCCATAAAAAGTAGTGCATGTATTATGTATATTATCCTGTAATTATTTACTTTTGTTCTTTGCTATTTACTTGTATCCCAATAATTTACCGTTGTTATCGTTGTTGTTTGATATCGGAATTGAAACGAAATAAAGATTCATTCATTCATTCATTCAACAGTCTAAATGCACATGTAACTTACACATGAACTTAGTATCTATGCAATTGCAAATGCACCGGTACGGTACTCACTGTCATAACCCAGGGAGCTCCGGCCCGCAAAGCGTGCCGCGGCCGCGAAGCGTGCCGGATCTCCCAGGGTCTTCACTGTCACTGTGTTGTACTGCCCACTGCACTGTCTGTATAAACTATAACGATCGGAATCACATTCACAATCCAAACGATGCATTGGCGACGGTATCCACTTTCCACACACTAAATTTGTAATTTTTGGCTTTAAAATTCCACGGAAAAACTATATCCTTTGGCCATTAGCATTAGACCGACGATCGTTGAGCTGGATCTTACGTTTGCACACGTATTATGCACTTGCTTAATGCATGCAGCGCGGTATCGCGACGTCGCAGCATGCATTGTCTTTACACGTGTTGTCGCCCTAGCAGTGTTTGCACGCGCTTCTGCAATGTGCGCGCCATGTGAGATAGGCAAAGTAAAAAACTACGTACAAGAGTGTGTTCAGTTGGTGGAAAAATAATGCTATTTGGGATATCGCGATATCCAGGTGCCCGCAAGCTTCAGCTTTGTCTAACCTTCGCTCCAGCCGTTTTTTCAATATTATCAATGTAAAAATTAATGAAAATCAGAATTATGGGATTGAAATTCGTAATACGGAATTGGCAATAAAAAATCGGGATTCCGCCAAAATCGGGATGGTTGGCAAGTATGAACATCCATCAGAATTCAGAAGTGACTGTATGCATTAGAGAGCACATATGAAATTTCTGATTTTCATTCTATTAAAAGACAAACGTAATCAAAATATTTTACAAGTAGCATAAATTATGCGATGAATACAGATGAATTATGTTAGCTCTCATTATATGCTAATATTATTATGTTGCAATGTTGGGGCTCACTATACATCAGTATTTAGGTTGAGCTTGTAAATGTCCCTAAATAAACAAATAACTCACATAGGCAGGTCCACATCCACTGACAGCCATAGCTGCATCAATAATACTCTCATCACCCTCGATACAGATTCCTAATTTGGAGAATAGAGAATGAATCAAGCGATTGTCGCCCTCTTTGATGTGAGATCCGCAAGCAAAGACAGTAGCACCCTGTTGTATGATAGTTGGTGTATTGGGCATGGCTCGTACAACCCTTGACTTCTCTGGTAGGTTCTGAAGATACAGAATTAAACAAAGATATCAATATTTCCTGAAAGAAAAATCATGCTGCTATTTTTTTTTCAAATAAAATAGCACTCCTTTTACTGATGACAATTGATTTGGTATATATTGTAAATACATGTACTACCTTGATTGTGCTATAATTACACAGCCTGTATTTTGGTCATCAATATGTTCTTTCAAAATATTTTCCAATTAAGTACTATTTTTATATTTCAATGTTCATTTTATTTTTCTTTCCAGAATTCCCTATATATGACATTATATTACAGATTGTTTTATCCGATGATTTTAATGAATTGGAGAAACCTGGCCCAAGTTTCTTGAGATGACCTTGCATTCATTTTAATGATCATCATATGCTTGTATGGCTGTATCTTATAAATTGATGTAGTAACATTATCAAACATCAAAATTTAGTGTCATTTTTTCTTTGTATTATGTAGATAATGAATTATTTTTTCTTTACAGATTAATGATGATTATACTAAAAAAAAAAAATTCTTACAATCTCCGGATTTGTAATAAAGAAAAAAAAATGGAAATTGAAACATCCATACCAACATGAGAATATAATTTTGAATTTATAATATTCAAATTTCATGCAAACCATTCTTGTGCAAATTTAGTCTTTTCATATTATCATATTAAACAAGTATACAAAGCTTTAACTTACATGTTCTAGAAACTCAGTTATTTAAGTTGATATTTTCAAAAAGGTGCCCTATACTATGTAAAGCTTATTATAATGAAGTGCAGTTAGAAATAAATAACTTCTGGATCCTGCATTAGTTGGATTTCTCTTACAATTTATTAGTCCTCATTACACAGATCAAATGAATTCAAGAATAATTTCATCTGGGGGAAGTTTCATAAAGAGTTACAACTGTACGTGTCACTTACATATATAGTCAGCTCAAATTCTCATGTGCACATTATATATAACGTGCAATCTAATTGATTATTACGCATTATTGCGTATCTAACGCGATTTGACCAATGCGGTGAAGAAGGCCTCCTTCCCCGGACACAAGTAAGAAGTTAAGTGCGACTCACACATAAAGCTTCATGAAACATCCCCAGGTTAATCATCAGAATATTTTTTTATGTCTCCGGGGCAGATCCAGGATTTATCAGAGAAGGGGACGGGGTTAAAAAAATCTGTCAAGCCAAATGAAGGCCTAAGGAGACCATCATTTTACAATGTATACCCACTCTTGTATGAATCTAGCCTACATGTACACTGCAATCAATCAACTACATTCCATTCTTATTTCAATTCTATTAAACTGATCTTACACTTTCTAGATAATCTAATGAGATACCAGCAGGCAAGGATATGAAGATATGATCTCTTGTTAAAAACGGAGCTATTTCTTTGATGACAGTGCCAACTAAGTTTGGTTTGGTGGCCAAGAAGATGGTGTCAGCGGTCTCAAAGATCTGCTTGTTACTGCTCGTTGTCTTTGCTCCAAGATCCTACAGCAGTAATAAAACAGAGAGCTTGGTTAAAACTTTGTATGTAGAAGCCTGGGACCACTTTATGAAAATCATTATTTGACATTCCCTTATGATTCTGAACCAATAAAGAACATGAAAAGTTGTCAGATCAAACCATTAGTAAAAAAAATCATTATTGGAAGTTTGGAACCCCTAAATTGGTCAATTGTTGAAATTTGATGTTTGGTAGCAAACTTCAGATGAACAGATATTAACAAGTATCTGGTTTTGGAAAAGAAAGTAATGATTTAGTCAAGATATTCATGTTTTCTTGCATTCTACATTAGACTCAAATAATATCACTAGCATAATAATATTCCTGTTATTAGCTACTGAAAATTGTGGTATTTTGAATAGCTAATATCAAATATGTCACAGAAATTATGTAAAACAAGTCTTCCTGAATAAGAAACCTGGTTAACGTTTGATGAAGCATTCAATAATATTTCTAAAGAAGGAATAAAACTTGCTATCAATCTTCAGTATTATTTGGGGTGGAGGTATATTACAGCCATTAACAACAATCATAACTGGAAACATCACTATGTGAGCATATATGCTAAATTTAGGGATTTACAGGTCAAACCATGATGATGCCAATCTCAATTTAGCAAATTTTCCCCCTGAATATTCACTATATAATATTACAACAATATTCAATGTTGACTCTCTATTTGTGGTGAGGTGTACATTAAGTAGATAAACCTAAATTTATCCAAGTAAAGAGATTTGTATGGCTTACATGATTTCAACGCATGATTAAGAGACTTGTAAGCATGAAATTATCTGCATTTTCTACTAGTTACTACATAATCATAATAGTTCTTAGAGACGCACAATACCATATAAATAGTCTTTATATGTGTGGAAGATTTGTTTAAATTTTTTTGTAGGGCTAATACAGCTGCTTTTTAAAAAGGTATCTTTCTAATACAGATTTGAATCTGTCTGTATTGATCTGATATCATGGAGAAGGTTGTTCAACAATTTTGTGCCATTTTCCCAAAAATTACATCACTACAGGTCTTGGATTTTACATGTGTTTCTCTGAATGATATCACCAAGGTAAGCAGGGGTGTTCCCATTCCCAAAACAAGAGTGAGGAAGACAACAAAATAAATTACCCCAATAACTCTTCTGTTCCTATCTGATGGTGCACTGGCAATAATCCTCTCTGCTCCTACAGCACCTAAATGAATACAAAGATATATTTAAAACATTACTAACTGAAATACTTGTTTTTGTATTATGCCTAAACTGGACTAAGCAAGGGCAAAAAACTCAATTTTATGCTGCATTACAATCAATTTTATTTAAGAAAAGGAAAGAGACTAGCAAACTCCACAATAAAACAATGCACATGCATGTCAAATACTAAGTAATGCATGAATTAATATATTCTGAGTATGTCTTTTTTATTCACCAGAGTGCTCAAAACTTTAATTTTGAGCATATTTCTGTGAGGCCCTCTGTTGGTGGAGGTCAGGATTGGAAAACCACAAACTCTCTCTTTATTTAGAAACATTCCCTTGAGATCAAATGCTAATTGAGGATTGTGCAATGAGTAGTTGATACAAGATGTAAACAGAACTATCAATCAACCATGCTGACTAATATACGATCTATGAACAGGAAGTTGGATGAAATGTGTGCAACTACTGGTTATTACAATGTTGATATAATCAGTGTAACCGAAACTTGGTTAAGTGATTTGAATCCAACTTTAGCCAATACTATTCAAGGATTCAATCTTTTTCATCGGGACAGAACTGCAGAGCGGGGTGGGGGCATTGATCTCTATTTAAGAGATGATCTAGAACCTGTAGCCTATGAACCTGACCTTGTCCATCTTGTCTCATCTTGAAAAAATCTGGAATAAAATTAATCTGAATGCTTTAGAGGAAATGTCATTCTCTTTGTGTGGTGTACCTGTACTCACCTCTTCATACTCAATACCATGATGACATTATTAACCATCTCATCATTATGGGGGATATTAGAACCACTCATCCAGATTCATCTATTATGATCATGGGGATTAACGATCTACACGTTGATGAGTTTGCGACACACCCGAGTTTATCACGGATGGTCAAGCAACCCACTAGGAATGATCGCATCTTAGATATGATATTTACAGATCATCCAGGGCATTATGGAGAACCTGTTATCAAGGTTCCTATAGCAAACTCAGATCATCAAACTGTATTGATGATAGGGTCATCTCAACTCTCTTAATCTAACGTCATTAAAAGTTCTGGATGCCCTCTCTCACCAAAAGTCAGCTAACAAACCTTGGATCACAAACCGTATCAAAGATCTTATCAGTAAACGACAGCGGGCCTATGATTCTGATAATGGTGAGGTGTTTTGAAAGGTACAGAATCTAGTTCAAACTTCAAAGAGAAACATCAAAGTGCAAGGAATCGTTCTACGTTCAGAGGGTTGAAGAGCTAAAGAAAAGTGAATCTTCCCTATGGCATCAACAGATCTGGAGCATGGCTGGAGTCATCAAAGCCTCGCTTAAGTTACCAACCTGCTTTGGCCACAATGACTCACAGAAAGCTACAAGGGTCAATCAGCACTTCGCTGGGGTTAGTAGCCAGCTTCTATCATCAAATCTGGCATCCTTACCATCCATCCTACCTACCTTCCTCTTCAAGACCACTTACGATTCATGCACATGAAGTGCTCATTATCTTGTGAAATTTTAATGCTTCCAAGGCAATCATGCCGGGGGATAGCCCTATCAAACTTATCAGGGAATTCGCGTTGGAGCTGGCAGAGCCACTTTCGATCATATTTCAATGTTATTCTTCATACTGGGAGCTATCCTTCCTGTTGGAAAAAGAGCACTGATTACTCCCATTCCAAAGAAACAACAAGTTTCACAACTGGCAGACCTGCCGCCTATCTCTATTACTGCAGTATTTTCAAGAGTGATGGAAACTTTCATCTCAAGAAGGCACAGTCATGACCTCTCTCCTGTGATTGACCAAAAGCAATTTAGTAATGTGTCTGGCAGTTCCACCACACATTTACCAGATCAGTCTTTTTCCAGTGATCTGTGGTTTCCTTGATGGATGCAAAGAAGCTATCTAAGTTGGTTCTTCCATATTGGGAGTTACATGTGTTGTCCCCCAGGGCACAATATTAGGGCCATTGCTATTTCTTGCCATGATTTACGACGCCATGACGGATTGCAACAACAGGTGGAAATATGTTGATGATTTCAGCTTGACCAAAATCTGTTGTGTTAGTGAACCATCCACTCTCCAAGGGCAGCATGATCAATTCGTCCATTGGAGTGAAGCAAATGACATTAAACCCATCCCATCCAAATGTTCAGTTATGAACATCTCATTCTCCAAACAGGCACAGTTTACGACGCTCCAGATTGCCAATGCTAAATTAGCTGCAGTTAGTAGCTTGACATTATTAGGAGTAATTCTTCAATCTAACCTCAAATGGGATATGATTGTTGCGACCGTGATATAAAAATCTGTGATATTCAACGACATTGACAGGATGCAGAAGCAAGTTTATAGGATCAATCATTTCTCAATCTCAAATCACTCAGATTCCACCGAGACAGTATTCTTCTTTCTTTTTTGCATGATCTCCTCAGGTCATCCTGCCAATTGATGTGACTTTCTCCCCCAATCTTGTCAATCTGTGTCTGGAAGACAGTTACGGTCTTACGGAACTCTCACCTACTACAGGAACCTAAATGTAGGACTGCTACAGGTAGGTATTATCAATCTAGCATTCCATCTATTGTCCGCTTGATAAGGACATAAAAACACAATATCTAATTGTTATCATCCCAAGTGACTCTAAATGATTTTTGTGAAATTTCTATGCATTTCAATGCATAGAAATTAAATCATGTATACTGATTGGTTTAAATAGCATCATGTGACCAAACATATTCTCACTCTTTTGTGATGTTGAAAATGTAACGCCCACTGAAGAAAAATTGCTATTCCATGACGTCAATGATGGAATAGTGCACTACTTCATCATCGACGTCACAGATCATGATGGCACAAGCACTAATACGCATTCCGCGCGCTGAGCGCATGGCTTCAGGTAAAGTAGGTCAGTCAGAGCAGGGTTATCTTGATTCAGATTTAAAAAGGATGAACTACGATTACAAGAACTAGATTGTCAAGATCTATTGCTCTCACTTATTAAAGTAGGATATAAAACAAACATACCAGGCCTTTATTTCGAAATTATAGAGGGAATTATTCATCCTAGGTTGTTCTGTGCAAAATTACTATTTTCCCCTTGGGGCTTTGCCGCTTGGGAAAAATAGTAATGCCAGTCCAACCTCAGATGAATAATTCCTGCGATACTTACTCAAAGCCTGGTACGGTATATTTGTATATTATATCTCAATATAAACTACCAGCAAATTCCTTTGGGTGTAATCTGTTCAGGTATAAATATAGATTTGATTTTTAATGTAATATTTCCTCATTTTACTTACTAATTGACTGTTGAATTTTGTATAAATTTTTGTAGTACTGGATTTTAATTAATCAACATTTTTCTATTGCATAATTTGTGGCAAATATGGATTTATCTATTCAAAGTTTCATTAATAGTCTGTTTTCCAGCTTGACAATTCATAATATAATATTCTGGCTTTGTATTAATTGATTATTGAATTTCGTATTTCTAGGACTGGCTTTTTAAGTATTTTGTATTGAACAATTTGTGGAAAATACCAATTAATCTATTCACAATTTTCAACTTAAAAAATCTATAATTAATTAAATAGTTTTTTTTTTATTTATTAAATTTTAGTTGCTTTTTTCCATTTTATATGATACTATTGTGAATCTGTATTTTTTTGTATATGAACCTTTTGTAAACATATGTTCTTTCTGAAAAAAAAAAATAAATAAATAAATGAACTTAGAGCAATTCCATAAAATGATCATCCTTTTTGTACGTTCGACCCCCATTTTTCTTCAAGGTGATTTTGCAGAAGCTTTTGGAAGCTGTCAAGCGAAACTGCATTAACTATTTGAAGAGGGAGTTTATTCCATTCAGGTACAGATCATTGGGCAAAGGCAAATTTGTCAATATGTTGCGACCGTGATATAAAAATCTGTGATATTCAACGACATTGACAGGATGCAGAAGCAAGTTTATAGGATCAATCATTTCTCAATCTCAAATCACTCAGATTCCACCGAGACAGTATTCTTCTTTCTTTTTTGCATGATCTCCTCAGGTCATCCTGCCAATTGATGTGACTTTCTCCCCCAATCTTGTCAATCTGTGTCTGGAAGACAGTTACGGTCTTACGGAACTCTCACCTACTACAGGAACCTAAATGTAGGACTGCTACAGGTAGGTATTATCAATCTAGCATTCCATCTATTGTCCGCTTGATAAGGACATAAAAACACAATATCTAATTGTTATCATCCCAAGTGACTCTAAATGATTTTTGTGAAATTTCTATGCATTTCAATGCATAGAAATTAAATCATGTATACTGATTGGTTTAAATAGCATCATGTGACCAAACATATTCTCACTCTTTTGTGATGTTGAAAATGTAACGCCCACTGAAGAAAAATTGCTATTCCATGACGTCAATGATGGAATAGTGCACTACTTCATCATCGACGTCACAGATCATGATGGCACAAGCACTAATACGCATTCCGCGCGCTGAGCGCATGGCTTCAGGTAAAGTAGGTCAGTCAGAGCAGGGTTATCTTGATTCAGATTTAAAAAGGATGAACTACGATTACAAGAACTAGATTGTCAAGATCTATTGCTCTCACTTATTAAAGTAGGATATAAAACAAACATACCAGGCCTTTATTTCGAAATTATAGAGGGAATTATTCATCCTAGGTTGTTCTGTGCAAAATTACTATTTTCCCCTTGGGGCTTTGCCGCTTGGGAAAAATAGTAATGCCAGTCCAACCTCAGATGAATAATTCCTGCGATACTTACTCAAAGCCTGGTACGGTATATTTGTATATTATATCTCAATATAAACTACCAGCAAATTCCTTTGGGTGTAATCTGTTCAGGTATAAATATAGATTTGATTTTTAATGTAATATTTCCTCATTTTACTTACTAATTGACTGTTGAATTTTGTATAAATTTTTGTAGTACTGGATTTTAATTAATCAACATTTTTCTATTGCATAATTTGTGGCAAATATGGATTTATCTATTCAAAGTTTCATTAATAGTCTGTTTTCCAGCTTGACAATTCATAATATAATATTCTGGCTTTGTATTAATTGATTATTGAATTTCGTATTTCTAGGACTGGCTTTTTAAGTATTTTGTATTGAACAATTTGTGGAAAATACCAATTAATCTATTCACAATTTTCAACTTAAAAAATCTATAATTAATTAAATAGTTTTTTTTTTATTTATTAAATTTTAGTTGCTTTTTTCCATTTATATGATACTATTGTGAATCTGTATTTTTTTGTATATGAACCTTTTGTAAACATATGTTCTTTCTGAAAAAAAAAAATAAATAAATAAATGAACTTAGAGCAATTCCATAAAATGATCATCCTTTTTGTACGTTCGACCCCCATTTTTCTTCAAGGTGATTTTGCAGAAGCTTTTGGAAGCTGTCAAGCGAAACTGCATTAACTATTTGAAGAGGGAGTTTATTCCATTCAGGTACAGATCATTGGGCAAAGGCAAATTTGTCAATATTGCTTCTTGGACGATATGTCTGAAAACACTTGTTGTGATTTTTCCTAGTGACAGTGGTGCTTAAGGAAAATAATTTGTCTTGAATCTATCTATGTGTAGTCTTAGACCGAACTGCGACCGTAGATTTTTTGTTAATGTTGTTGTTGCTTTAATTTATATGGTGCGTATCATTCAGCAGTGAATATTTGCACCAAAATCATATTCCAACTTAGACCTGTCCTAGTCTCATACTAGACTGATCAATAGGTCTATTTTTGTCAGTGATATGCTCTGCTGAGACTTTGTCTGGCCCTGCGGCATCCCTTCCGTTATATAGACCGACGCGCGCATCCGTAACATTGGGGAAGAACAATAGGAAACAAGATGGCGGCGTAAACATCATGCGAGTCTCTCCCGTCTTTTCTCATTTTTTTAATGAATTCTTGTTTAAAAATGAAATCGATAGCGTAGAAATGTCGGAAATGAAGTTGTATCCCATGTTTCGTTTAACAAGTATTTTTTCATATGTATTTCTTTTGGTTTAGTTCAGAAGGTATAATTTGAAGATACCATGAAATTTACGTTGACCGCAAAATTGGCCTGTTAAAATTAGGCAGTTATCTACATGTGCAGCGAGCATGTTTGGAGCTGTTTCGCTGTAGTTTTTCAGGAAAATGAGACCGTGAGGTTTCATTTCTGACTTCTTGAGTTATTGGTACTTTCCGCCAAGAAAGTGAGTAAAGTATGAGTTAAGCAAGATCCATTTATGTAATGTACAAATGTGAAAATTTGGAACGGAAAGTGTACGAGTCAAGTGAAAGTTTTACGCATGTATAAAGCGCCCATTGCAAGAGGCTAGGTTCAATGCTTGTATTTTCTTTTTAGTGCGGTAATGGCAAAAGACAAAAAATATTAAAAGATCGAAATTCCAAAAGTTATAAGATTCACTTTCTATTCTGAATCTGCACATTTAGTTTATGAAACTAAAGGTTATGATACATGTAAAATGATAAACAGAAGCGAGATAATGTATTTGTTTTAAACTAGTCTGTAAATTATAAACAGACATAAGCCCAAGAAGTAATTTGTTTTTAAACAGAAAATGAGAAGAACATTTTCAGGCATTGTGTTAGATGAAGAGTATGCATGAGAATAACAAACAAAATTCCCATGCTTAGTAAAAATAGTGAGATTACAGTTTAAAAGCAAGAGTCGATATTAATATTGAAGATAACACGTGTGTGTTCTTGCTCAATATCTAGGTTTAGAATTTGTGAGAAATACACTTTTTGAATTAGTTGATTTTTTGATAACAGATATTGTTAAAACCAAAAGTAAGGTTTTGTGAAAGTAAAGGATTTCCAAATTTAGGAAAAACAGAATTATGTCAGAAAAAGGATAAATCATGCACCAAGCATTAGAATGTTTTGTTTTTATAAGTGCAAACTGCACAGATAGGAAAATGCAAATATTAGTCTTCTTTCAGACGTTTAGATTTGTCTTTGGCAGATTTTGAAGGCAACAAATATGCATCATTTTGTAATTGCTTCAGTCATTTTTTACTATGAATAATTGATGCCAGTTGGCTCATGTTTACGGTAGGCATTTGAGATTCAATGTTAACCATTGTTACATTTGAGGTGTTTGTTTACTCATGATGTCACAAGTAGGATATTTGGAGTTCTCAGATTGAGAAATATAACCATGATAACTAAAACTTTAACTGAAACAAGTTAAACAAGGAAGACACCTGTTCAGACATAGAGGATTATTTTTACCAGCAATATTCAATTTATTTGTCAAGTAATTAATGCAAACATGACATCATGAAAGTAAAAGCAAAGACTTCAGATCTTTTATAAACAATTTAATTCAGACTGTAAAGTTAAATATGCATTTGGTTCATGATAATTTAGGAAGTTATGTAAACCACATAACATTCAGTAAAACATTTATGGTCTTGAAACTGAGGATGTTTTTTCCCTCTTTTTCTTTTAACTCCATAGATTAAATAAACACAGTTACATCGGTTCTTCGGAGGCCAGCTCAGTTGACCGTTGTATACATGTACTTATACAATCCCAAGCGGAATTTGCCACCTGTAATAGTTCCTTTTCGTCAACGATCCCATGTACATGATTTAGGGCTAGATCTTTTAGAAGGAAAGTAGAAATCTCGGGGGCGAAAGTTTGAGGTTTTTTGGCGGTACGTGTAGATGAATGCAATCAAATCCCTGGCTCTGTGGAGAGTAAGCATAAGTTAGTAAAAAATATTTACTCTCTAAGAGCCTCCTGGCTAGTTAAAGTCATCACTCCATTCACTGCCATTTATTTCGTCAGCGGCGGTGACTTCTTTCATCTCCCATTGACTTTATACACAACCCCGGGGGGGCCACTTCCATTGACGAGTGGATACCATGCACGACCGTGAGATCTCAAAAAGCACCCTAAACACGTATTTTCCATATTATGAAAATGCACCCCTTAACAAGTATTGGCGTGTGAAACCCTACCCTTAACAAGTATTGGAAACAAATCTTGGCAAGTATTCCCTTAAATGAACCCCTAAACATGTACCTTTACACATAATTTGGTTTAGTACGGCCCCACCTTCCACACCTCTTGCAAATCGGACTCTAAACACGTAGTGTTGGGGCAAAAAGGACATCCTTTAAAAAACATTTAATTTTTTTTTATCATCCCCGCAAATTTGACCCTAAACACGTAGCTTTCATAGCGAAATAGACACCCTTTTTTCATTATTTTTGTGTTTTTGACACCCTTATCACGTTACGTACGTAACGTGCCCTATCTTGAAAAAGACATCCTTTTAAAGTGTTTTTTGGGTTGCGCATGGTATCCACTCGTCAATGTAAGTTGCCCCCTTCCCCCCCGGGTACACAACAAGCGCACACACAGTCACACTGACAGTACACACGAGAACACTCACACTAATACGAGGTTAGTATACTAACCTCGTACAAGGGACCGTGTTTGACCCTGGATTTCGAAGTAGTCGGCAAACATCGCTTCATTGCTGAAGTAATACTTGCCGAAACTCCTTCTCGCTACGCACTGGGGCTCTTTCCGGTAAGTAGCAATACATAAAAAAATTATACATATGATTTGTAAATAATATCATTACAAAAAGAGCAAATTTTGCTTACCTCGGCCTAGCAAGTGACTTTGTTTGTCTTTTCTACGGAAATACAAGGAAGCCCGTTGGTGGCGCTAATAAATTTCACAACCTTGATTCAGCTCCTCGGTAATTTTATAACTGTGTCTAAATTCTTTGAATGCGCAATTCTTATGATTAATTTACTAATTATGGGCACCAATAAATGAAATACCTTCAAAAACATAATTCAAGATTACTATTGGCGATGATAACACTTTTTTGCAATTAATTTAAAACAATGACTAATTAACTCTTAACATGCTATACACACTACTAACCCAACGCCACAGTGCTAATCCGATGCTAATCCCCTGTGCCAGCCACAAAACCCCCCTGTGCCACATTGATTTTGGGATCGCAAGTCGTATTCACTCCTTTCAATAGTCATGATTACAATTGCTTGTAACTCTCTAACGATTAGTTTATCCACAAAATATTGCGTTGTAAAGTTGTAGGAAATTTCATACCCCTTATAATGATGTCCTCATTATATGGATTGGTTATTATCTTTACCGCTAAAATATGAGTTGTATCGAGTATAATAACCGTCTCACGAACCTCATCAGGATAAAAAAACCTAGGTCTCTTGCCTCTCGGAGGCGGAGCCATATCTTGTAAAAAATGTAGAAATACTCGAAAAAGTCGAATGTAAACCGCGTGAAGTTGATCTGTCAGAAAGCAGAGTTCGCACTGCACACAATAGTGCTAATTACGGCGTGCATTTGATGCGCAATACAATGCAAAACGGCGTAACAATGATTGTAATTCCGAATGTGCGCAGTCATGCACGAAGCAGGCGAGGGTAGGAAACAATGCAAGCACAAAGCAATCAATAGTAGGCGTGTGAGCACAAGTGTGGCATGTTATAGTAGGAAACGTAGCGTGCACGAAGCACTCAATGAGTTTTTAAAAAATGAAAAAAATACACGTGCCTAGAACGAAACCAGCAGTACAAGCTTTAACGAACGTCAATAATACGGTATACCAAAGTCTATACAATGAAAAGATTGGACACTTCACGGACTTCGCGTAATGCCTTGCGTCGATTTGCGTGTAAAATAGTGTAGGTGCCTAGTCTTTCCCTTGTCATGTCTTTGATATGAATATAAATCGTGCGCCCTCTTTAGGCGAAAATTGATATCCACGCTGACCAATTTTTATCTCCGTGAAATCTTCACTAAAGATCAAGAAAATATACATATTTTTTAAAAGAAACTTCAAGGAGAAGTCATGGAAGGATCTAAATGATTCGGTAAGTGTCATAGCAGAATGTGAAATACCAGATTATGCATGATATTTTATGTGGGCAAAAGTAGCCAGGCGGCATCTAGAGAGTAAAAATCATTTACTAACGTAAGGTTACTCTCATACGAAGCCAGGCAGTCCTCCCCATTCATCTGCGTGTACCGCAAAAAACCCTGAAACTTTTGTTTGTTATTGTACTTCCCCAACGTTACGCGACACTCGCGTACGTAACGTTGGGGAAGTACAATAAGAAACAAGATGGCGGCGTAAACATCGGGCAAGTCTCTTCCGTCTTTTCACAATATTTTTTCATTTTTTTGATGAATTCTTGTTTTAAAAATAACAACGAGAGCGTAGAAATGTCAGAAATGAAGTTTTATCCCATTTACATGATTTAGAGCTAGATCTTTTAGAAGGAAAGTAGAAATCTCGGGGGCGAAAGTTTCAGGGTTTTTTGCGGTACACGCAGATGAATGGGGAGGACTGCCTGGCTTCGTATGAGAGTAACCTTACGTTAGTAAATGATTTTTACTCTCTAGAAGCCGCCTGGCTAGGCAAAAGCCCAGTATATTTTGGATGTGTCGTGTGTGTCGCGTGCATATGACTGATATTCCTTCGCACGCGAGACGATATGAACCCATGGGCATGATCACTCACACAACATGCGAGGTTAGTATACTAACCTCGCACAACGCATGTCATTTCATAATGAATTTTGACGTTTTCATTCATCACACGAATGTGAGAATATGAAACACGCCTAAATCTTCACAATATACTAAATTTAGTCATCTTAATCTTATAATGTAATCTAATTTTAAAAATCAGCACGAACGTATCTATAATAATGGATTTTAAACGCTTACCTCCAAATCTCAGCCAGTTACTCCGTCCGATCCTTAATACTGCGGTGGAAATTACGCAAACAACAATCGAAATGCGAATTTTTCCTATCGAACAGTCTAGATTCAAGTCGCCGGCGCATAATAGGAAATCGTACCAAAAAATCAACAGGCTGCATGTCACGTATAATCGCTGATGGCGCTACATCATAAAATAACGGTGAACAGCGAAAAAAAATGCGGAGCGCCTAGAACGCAACCAGCAGTACAGCTGATCTGACATCAACGACGCAAACAAGCAAGTTTATTAAATAATATCGCGCACCCTCTCTGTGCGTATAGAGAGAACCAGCGAATCGGCCCCATGCCTGCTTCGACATCAAGAAAAATCATCGACATAAAGTACCCGAAAGACAGAGAGGAATTGAAATTGGCTTCATATCGTTTGGTAAGTTTCATATCCAAAGCTTATCTCACATTAAATAGGTATCTATTTCTAATTTTTACAATAGACGAATAAACGTATTGCAAGTGCCGTGCCAGTGGTTATCCTGTGCACGGCGGTGGTAATGTACCCGTGGGTGGGGCATGATTAGCCTGGAGGCGTCTAAGGAGTGAATGTAATATACTGTACGTATGGTCACTCCCTTAACGCCTGGCATTGTGAGGTATAGGCTCCTACGTACCGAGGGAAAAGGC
This sequence comes from Lytechinus pictus, assembly GCF_037042905.1. NCBI lineage: Eukaryota > Metazoa > Echinodermata > Echinoidea > Temnopleuroida > Toxopneustidae > Lytechinus > Lytechinus pictus. Next base: position 709,607 of record NC_087245.1, on the reverse strand, counting down.
AACTATAAAAATGCGCCAAACTGCTAGTTATGTTTAGAATCTGAGGTCACGACTGCTGTACATGGGTAAAAATATTGGTTGGCAACGTTTGGCAAAAAATGGATAGTTATGGTTACAAAATGACGCCAAAATGATATGAATTAATAAAAGTAGAAGAGAGTTTACTTACACTTGTTGACATCGCCATCTTTGATCCTTTGTTAATGCAACCTAGTTACATGACGCGTATAGAGGGCGACAAAATCATGAGCGGTGCTAGATTAAAAAGTGATAAAATGTCCCGCTTCAACCACTGAACTAGAAATACATAGAGAAAACATATTGCATCTTGCCTTCTACGGCGCGTTCTCGAACAATTGACCTAGCAAAATGGCGGCGGTCACGTGACTTATCGAGTTCGCCGGCGATGTTTTGCTTGGGTGTACACGACTTCCACGTATCTATAGTTCAGTGGTTGAAGCGGGACATTTTAGCACTTTTTAATCTAGCACCGCTCATGATTTTGCCGCCCTCTATACGCGTCAAGTAACTAGGTTGCATTACAAAGGATCAAAGATGGCGATGTCAACAAGTGTAAGTAAACTCTCTTCTACTTTTATTACTTCATATAATTTATTCGTCATTTTGTAACCATAACTATCCATTTTTTGCCAAACGTTGCCAACCAATATTTTTACCCATGTACAGCAGTCGTGACCTCAGATTCTAAACATAACTAGCAGTTTGGCGCATTTTTATAGTTGCCTTTTCCCTCGGTACGTAGGAGCCTATACCTCACAATGCCAGGCGTTAGGGGAGTGACCATACGTACAGTATATTAGTTTCACTCCCCCAGACGCCTCCAGGCTAATCATGCCCCACCCATGGGGGACAAAAAGACCTTCGATCACTATTAGTTAAACACCATTTTCCGTTTTTTTTTTGGGGGGGGGCTTGCCATATTTTACGTGGGAAAAAATTACCTTCATTTTTTTAGTGACAATCTTTTTTTTCATTTGTCAAATTTTACGCGAGACAAAATTACCTTTGATCATTGCTATAGTTAAAACCTTTTTTTTTTTTTGGGGGGGGGGTTGCCAAATATCACGTGGACAAAATGACTTTCCCTTTTCTTATTTTTGTGGGGGGGGGGGGCTTGCCGAATATTACGCGGACAAAATGACTTTCATTTTGAGTGACCATTTTTTTTGTACTAGTCAAACTTTACGCGAGACAATATAATGACCGGTTTTTTTTTTTTAGTAAGAACCTTTTTTGGGAGTTGTCAAATTTTACTTGAGAAAATTCACCCGGCCCCCCCCCCCTACTTAATTTGGAAAATCTTGGATGCGCCTCTATATAGTTTGAATCATAATGAAGATTAAGATCATGCGTATATATATAGCTTACATCCACGGCAGAGGCGTAAACCGCAGGGGGCATGCAGGCTGGCCCTTGATCCCCGGTCCAGTGGATTTCACCCAAAAAAAACGGGATAAGAGAAAAGGAATGAAAGAAGGAAAAGAAAGAAAGAAAGAAAGAAAGAAAGAAAGAAAGAAAGAAAGAAAGAAAGAAAGAAAGAAAGAAAGAAAGAAAGAAAGAAAGAAAGAAAGAAAGAAAGAAAGAAAGAAAGAAAGAAAGAAAGAAAGAAAGAAAGAAAGAAAGAAAGAAAGAAAGAAAGAAAGAAAGAAAGAAAGGGAAAGGGAAGAGAAATAAAAGGCCATAAAAAAGCAAAAGGAAAGAAAAATCCATGCGAGAATAATTCCAAATGTTATGTAAAAATCTATCGCAAAATTGATATTTGTAATAAAAGTGACAAAGGTTTTGCTCGCTCGCCTCTTCATCTGGTAGGCGCGTAGCTAGGGGCGGTGCCCCCCGAAAAGGTCCCTCCCCCCAAAAAAAAATAAGGAGGGAAAAGAGAAAATAAAAAGCGAAATGAGAAAAGGGGGGTGTATATAATTTAGTTTATAATTGTTTTTCCTTTTTTGGGGGGGAAGGGGTCAAAACATTAACGTATGTTTTTCTATAAATAGGTCTAATTGCTAAATATCCAGAGTTATCGAGACCCACCTGCTGATATTGCACTGGGGGTACAAGATGGAAGGGTTAGGCCAAGGGGCCCCCGAAAGTTCTACAACCAAGATAAAAAAGAAATGAAGGGAATTAATGAAAAGAAAATGAAAAGTGTACGTTAAGATATCTATCTCAAATTTAGATTTGCACGAAAAGGTTTTTTCTCGCTTGCTTCACTCGCTTGGAACATATAAAGCAACTTTATTCCCACGCGCCATGTAGGCCTACATTGGCCCTCTTTCTTTCTTTTATTTTATTTTTTTTTACTCATCACGCTACTGCCACACACAGGTTTGCCCTAATGATCGTGGACAATCATAAAAAATATCATTTTCATACCATGTGACTGGGAAATTTTTGGCTCCACCCCCCCCCCCTCTCGATCCCTGTATCGATTTTGACTTGATAGGGGCCTATACCTGATGTAATTTGCTTCATTCAATATAAAATCATAACGGATAGAACGCCTTGAATACAGGCCAAACAGCCTAACGACATTGCCATGTCACGTGACAACCAGTATTAAACGAGAATGTACACAACCCTATGGCGACAAAATTTGCCGCAAAAGTTGAGCAAGTTCTGGACAAAAAGGCTTCAATACCCCAAGAAAAGACCAGGCGAGTACTATTTATACATTTTTTTCCATTTAGTAATATCTACTAGAGTCTAATTTAAAAATAGATTTCGTCATGGAGCTCCATGGTAAGATCTAGTAATTTTTAAGTCCAACTTTTAATTCGCGTGCACTCACTTTTTTAACACAGGAATTAATAGCCATGGTGCCTAGAGTGGCCTAACCAACGTTTCACGTTACACTACCTCGAGCGAAGTTCGTGCAGGCTCCACTCCACTTCACTACCGCTACACTACGCTCCACCTACCCGGGTAGTAGACCAAAAGCTTCAGTCTCTGTATTTTGGTTGTTCCGCTGAACTACGTTGGCTCCACTCACCATACATAGACTGAAGGGGATGGGGCCCCGTACCTACAGCCAACGTATAGTGAACTAGCGTTTTATAGATCGCGATTTAAAACTGTTTTTTAAGCAAAATTGAAAGTTTCATGGTTTCCATTATCAGGGAAATATTATACAAATAATGCATGCAGCCGAGTGCGTTAGTGGAAATGCAGAGCACGCGAGGTTTCTTTAGATAGGAGTCGCACTGTGCACGAGCCGCTTGCGGCGAGTGCCCAGTGTGCTCCATCTGAAGAAACCGAGCTTTCTCTGCAATTACTTTTACGCACGACAGAGCAAGTGCATTATTTGTTTTATAAAATAGCAACACAGAAACAATTTTTTAAAAAGTTACAGTACAGTTTTGTTGGACTTTACCGCACTGGTTTGCACGAGCGTGCAATGTCAATTTTCGTTGCACACCTTTTGCACTACCGTGCAGTGCACAAAAAAAGTTGGATGTCATGTGACGCGTATTGACCAATCGCGATGCTTGAAATAATACAGCTATTTTATAAAAATAACTTAAGTAATTGCATACCTTGGGCCGGAGTTATTGAAAAAAATCCTCTGGATGATTGAGAAATCTGTCATCTAAGACATTTTCACCTGACCTGACGGTTTTTCTTGCAAGTTGCCATCTTGAATGACGTCATTATCGTTATTAACTTAATGTCTCGAATCGATATATCGCGATTATAACTAGTACTAGTACTAGTATAACTAGTATCGTTTATCTTCGGTTTCGTTCGCATATGGAGCAGATCGTATAATATCGAAAGCAATATCGATATCACATTCGTGATTGTTGACGTTCGTTTGTAAATATTTTATAGTTGGGCTGCCATTTTGACCATTTTTATCGTGTTCAAACCAATTAAACATCGGTAAAGTATATTTTTCATGCCTTTTTCATCTATATCGTTTAAAGTATTTAAACATTGAAATATCACGTTTTAAAAGTTTGTTGTTTATACATCCTTAGATTGTAAATTCGATGTTTTAAAATTACATTTGGACTGTGAATTGACAAAAGGGAGGGAATGAGAACACATGCGAGCCCACACGTACACCCTACCGTCGGTAAATGGGGATTACAGTAAAATGTCAGAAATTGTTGAATAAATCCCCAGAAACGACGGTTATTCCTGTCTACCCGGGTAGGTGAAGCGTAGTGTACCGGTAGTGAAGTGGAGTGGAGCCTGCACGAACTTCGCTCGAGGTAACGTTACACATACCGCCTTACCGGTATGCCGAGGTGTGGGACTACGGCTTGATACACTTTTGAAAAATATGATAAAGATATACGGTACGCCCTAGCTATTCTACTTACCTGCAGAAAGAAGACCTTTTGTGAGCGTCAGCGCGACATTTCCAGCCCCAACAAAACCTATCGTACCGATCGACATACTCAAAGGATGATTTAGAAAGCTTCAGAAGCACAATAATCATAAAATATGCTGTCGGTGCATTAAGTTCTCAGCTGCTCGCCGCCTCTCGATCTTTTTTCACTCGCCAGCTAGCTGTCCCTGGCGCGGCCGTCCGGTCCGGGACTGGCGCCCGGCGCGACCCGCGCGCTGGTTTATTGGCCTTGGAATTGGAATTTGGCGATGATGCAACTTGCAACGTGGGCAAAACAATAACACGTGCAACGTAGTCTACAAAAACAAACCCGAAGGAGGTTACGCATTGTTACTATAATTTGGTCCAATTGAAAGAAAGAAAGAAAGAATGAAAGAAAGAAAGAAAGAAAGAATAAAAGAAGGAAAGAAGGAAAGAAAGAAAGAAAGACAGGAGGAAAGAAAGACAGACAGAAGGAAAGAAAGAAACGGAAAAAGACGAATGAGGGGAAAGGAAGGAAAAGGGAGAAGTAAAGGGAACTGGGAAGGAGGAGAAAGATAAAACAAAACAAAAAGGGGGGAGGGATCGAAGGAAGGAGAACGATGAAAAAACATCCATTGTGACTGGAGGAGTAAGGAAAAATAAATAAATGGCAATATGGAACGGGAATTTATGGCGGGAAAGGGCGAACTTGAGAGGCAAAAAGAAACGGGAAATGAAGGTAGAATGGAATGAGCTTTTCATTAAGGCAAGGGTAATTTGAAAATGAAGAAAAAGGTTGATTGATTGATTGATTTTATTTGGCAAGTCACCTTAACATATATACAGTAGCATTAAAACAACAGGCTTGCACAGGATGACCCACGAAAGCTCGAGAGCTTATTTCCAGTGGGGTCCTCGACATACAGAATTAAGATAATAAAATGGTAAAATTATATATATTCACATATTAAAAAATGACGAAAAAAGATCAGAATTTACTATTACCAATAAATAAGATATATAGATAATATATACAAGAATATAACGAAGAAGAAGAAGAAAAGAAGGAGAAGGAGGAGGAGGAATAGAAGAAGATAGGGGAGGAAGAAAAGGATGAGGAAGAAAAATAATAAATAAGGAGAAGAACAACAACAAAAACGGCGACAACAATAACAACACGAAGAGGAAAATAGAAGGAAGAGATACTTGGTAGAGAATAGAAAAGAACGTGGTCAGTATTCAGGCTAAATCAACCGTACAACATATCATTTGCATCTTCTCTTTATGACTCCCAAGTGAAAGATATTCTTTCAATTTCCTCTTAAAATGCAAAAAGTTTCCTATTTCCTTTGTATCATTGGGAAGGGAATTCCAATGTTTAATAGCACTTTAATAAAAGGAGTTGCCAATACTGCACCCTTTCTGGTAAGCAAAAATTGAAATGGCTGTTTCTTGTATTATAGTTATGTAATTCGGTAACTCGATTTGATCCAATGTAATGATTCGATCTATTGTGATAGATTTTATGCACGTGGTGCAAAATAAGCTGTTTTGATCTTTTGTTGACTTCAAGAAAACCTGCTCCAGAGAGTTCGGTGTACATGGGTTCTGGGACCAGAACAGTTAATGAATCTAACCATTTTATTCTGTATAATTTTCAACTTCTTTTTATCGAGTTAGCTTATGCCACTAAATCAAGCAGGGTTAGCATAGTCAAATAAACTCTGAATAAGAGCAAAACAGAGAATACGCCTTGCTTTTTGATCCATACAACTTTGATACCTGTACAGAAATTTTAAACGGGCATTCGCCTTTTTTACGATTGATTCTACTAAAGATGAAAATGAAAGGGAGCTAGTCAACTCAATGCCTAAATACTTTACAGATTCTTTCCTCTGAATTATCTTATTATTGTATGATACTTCAAATTCAAATGAAGTTTTATAATTACTTTTAGAACAAAACAGAATGCTCTCGGTTTTGCCTAAGTGTAACGATAATCTATTATCAGTCATCCAATCGACAAATTTTGGGTTGGAATTTGAACAAAGTATAGTACGCTATCATCTGCATACAATAATAATTTACAGTCAGCTTTTTTACAAATAGACATGTCATTGATATAAGTTGAAAATAGAATTGGGCCTAAAATACTTCTCTGTGGAACTCCACGCGTTATAGGCATAATTTTGGAACGAATATCGCGAATAGCCACTACTTGATGTCGATTCGACAAGTAGGATTTGAACCTACAGTAGCCTGGTTAAAACCCATTATTTGTAATTTTTTCAATAAGATGCCATGATTAACTGTATCAAATGCTTTTTGAAGATCTAGGAGTACCATCCCAACGAATTGTCCCTTAGAAATATTAGTTCTCAGATAATCAGTCAAGTGAATAAGGCATGTCTCAGTCGAATAGTCATGTCGAAAACCAGACTGATATTCGTAAATCATATCATTTTCTTTAAAATATTTTTCGATCTGAACACATACCGCCTTTTCTAGAATTTTGGATACTATGCTTAAAACACTGATAGGTCTATAGTTTTCAACAGCAGTTTAATACTTTCTTCTTATGAATAGGAGTTACTTTTGCAATTTTCATATCCTCTGGGAAAGTGCTAGTAAAGATAGATAGATTTATCAAGAAATTTAATGGTTTGTACAAACTTTTAGAAATTCAGCAGGTATCAAATCTATCCCAGTGCTTTTTTGATACATTTAATTTACGCAACTCATTAAAAATGAATTGATCACTAGCAGGTAATAATTCAAATTTATCTTGGCTTATACCTTTTTTTCATAAAATTCACGAATGTTCTCACTGTCTGCACTGAAAATGTCTTTGCAAGATGGAAGTTTATCTACCAACGTAGCTGCGACATTTGTAAAATAGGAATTGAATTCATTGGAAATAGTTATCTTATCATGACACAATTCTCCGTCAATTGAAACGAATTCTTGGTCCTTTCCATTTTTCTTTTTTAATCCCAAACTTTTTAGATTCTGCCAAAGTCTTTTAGAATCATTTTTATTTTCTTCTATTTTATTTTGTAGGTATTCTAATTTTGCCTTTTTCACCTCTCTTTGAACCATATTTCTTGTATCTTTTCGTTTAGATTTTTCTTCATTTTTTATACGCCACATTTCTTTCTCGAATAAGAGAAATAATATCTTTAGTCATTCAGTTTTCTTATCTCTGTTTAATTCTAATCCGTTTTTGAGACGCTATTATATTCAACGTTGAAATAAAAGTATTTTGAAAAACTGACCAAGCCTTATTTACGTCAGTGCATTGGGTTAAATCTGACCAATCAACGGCAGACAGTTTCAGATTGAAAGATTCTTCGCTATATTTTTCAACGATCTAAAATCAGTGGTTCTGTGAACACCTATAGCCAGCCTAATTTTCTTTCGTGTACAGAAAGTAAAAGAATGGTCACTTATAGTCTTATACCAAGATCAATAACACCACTTTGACTTATTTTTTGTTCGTTATTACAAATAACATGGTCCAATAAAGAAGAACATGTGTGTGTGACACGGATTGCATCTTTGAGGTAAAGGAGAAAGAAAAAAGGTTTAAGAACACGTATACGGCTGGGCTTCAGAGGATTAAAAATAACGAACGGGAAAATATGTTTGCTCCCCTTTCCTTGAGGTTTCCCCTAAGCTTCTTCCTTTCACCTTTTTCCCTTCTCCTTTACTCTTTCCTGTTTTGTTTCCTCTCTCCCTTTCCCTTCATTTTTTCTTCATTCGATCCTTTCCTCTTCCATTCCTCATTTGGTCTTTTCATTCTTTTTTCTTTTGTCCCCTCATCTTTCCTTTCTCCCTCCCTCTTTTTCCCTTTTTTCCTTCTCGCCCTTTCCCTTCCCTCCCTCTCTCCCTTTCACTCTCTTCTCCTTTTCCCTTTTGTTCTCCTTCCTTTCTATATTCCTTCTCCTTTACAGTCTCTTTCCCTTCCTTTTCTTTACCCCCTCACTTCCTGTATATTTCTTCATTACTTAGAATGCAGCCTCCATATTGCACCCATCATGTAATGATTGATATCATCTCTGGTAATATCATACTAATTTTTATTCAGTTTTGACCTTCCAAAAACAAACTTCACTCTAAACAATTTAGTCAGAAAGGCTACGAGGACCCAATATAGGCAAAGATATACGATGTATTTACGGACTCCGTCATGTCCGTTGACTCATCGTTCACCGTAATCATGGTAATAAAACGTTGTTTAAACCCGCCTTTCTATAACACCTATATTATAATGTGTTCAACGTTTTAAACTGGTTGCTTAAACTTTAAACAAGTTGTTTTTAAAAGTTGTGAAAAAGTTTGAATATAGTTTTTATAGAGTGACGTCAGTGGCGTACCTAGGATTTTCCACAGGGGGGGGGGGCAAAACCATCCGCCAAAAATTTGACAAGCAAAAAAAAAAAAAAAAAAAAAAAAAAGGTCTTCGATCACAAATAAAGGATTCCGTACCAGAAAAAAATTGACAAGCAAAAAAAAAAAAAAAAAAAAAAAAAAAGGTCTTCAAGCTCGTCAGGGGGGCAATAAAGGTCATCAAGCTCGTCAGGGGGGGCAAAAAAGGTTTTTCAAGCCCGTCAGGTGGGGCAAAGATACGTCTTTTGCATTGGTTGTGACTCGTCAGGGGGGGCAGAGTGCCCCCCCCCGTAGGTACGCTAGTGAGTGACGTGCTTAAAGGGGAAGTTCACCCTGACAAAAAGTTTATTGTAAAAAATAGCATATTTTTTTTAAAGACATTGGTGAAGGTTTAAGGAAAATCCACCAAAGATTAAAAAAATTATTAGAATTTTATTATTTTTATTTGTGACGTCACATGCATGCGAGCAGCTTCCATGTAATCATGAATTTAAAAAATCAAATGTCATTTTCTGAAGAAAAAAAAAGGGTTTTGTTGTACATTTAGTATATCATTTCCCTCCCGCTCATTTCACTCCCGCCCCTGAAAGAATATTTTTTTTGTCATCATGAACCCATTATACAAAAAAATGAAAGTTATGCACTTATTAAGCCTATACAGACTAAAACAGGGCACTTGCTCGTATATCATGACGTCATAAATAAAACAAATCTAATAACTTTCTCTATCCTCAATGGATTTTCCTCAAACCTTCAGCAATATTTATTATTATTAATATTTTTTTTATTTTTACAATAAACTTGTCGTCCGGGCGAACTTCCCCTTTAAACATCGTGCTTGAAATTCTACAGCGCTTGCTCTAGTCGACGTATTAACCAGATAGTGTACTTAAATGCATATACCAATGGGTGATAACAAAAAATGACATTTTACTCTGCATTATTTTCCGTCACAATCGTGGTAATTTCTCTTTGATTTATTTTTCGACCAGTTCTCTAATGATATATTAGTACTATTGGCCTTTTTGCTTCCAAATACTACACGTACGGTATCATGATTCTCAGGTCACATCTTTGGGTAGCTTAGATTTTTGATTGACCCTTATAGTTCAAGTCTTTCCAAATGTATGTTCATTTCTAATATAGACATGAATTTGAACTTTGCTTGGAAAAGAAGAAATTTAAAAGGCGCTGTTGATAATAAGTTGATCTTCAATATATGTCAATTTCGATATAAGATTAGACTGATCTTCATGTCACATGCCAATTATAAGATAAGATTGCTTGGTATTCATTAAACGATGATGTCAACCACTTCTTCCACAACAGCTGCTTCATTATCTTCTTCTGCGCTACTGTCGGAATCGCTGTCGGAATCACTGACGGAATCACTCTCCTCATCGACGGTATCACTGGATTCATCACTATCATCTCGTCGTTTGCGTACTCCTGCAGCCGCAGCACTGTCATCATCGCTGTCATCTGCAGATTCGCTCTCGACTTCATCAACGGACTCGTCCGATTCGTCGCTGTCAGCTATCACTGTGTTTATTGCTAGACAAGCAATGCCAAGCAACATCATGATAATCATAGTGGACTTCATGGTTGTTTCTGTAGGCAAGACAGGCAAGATAAATGAATTCATAACTTCAATATACGACTATATATACAGCCTTCCAAATTTCATCCGGGATTCAATATGAGTCGGTTTGCGGTGACGTATTAAAATGATAAACACATGATCGCCATTGAGAGGATGCCGGGTGATCTTTAATTATTCATTCATTTTTTTAATAAGCATTGATCATCCCGTAGACCAACCATGAATGATTGCCCATAATAGGCAGTAGGCCTATATAGTTTAGAAAACAAACATTTGTCATTATCTCATTAAAATATGAATACGAATAAATATTAGATATTAGCAAAATCACCAAGGATAACCAAAATGACTTAAAGGGGAATCCAACCCAAATGAAAACTTGTTTTTATAAGGAAAAGAAAAATCGGACAAGTTGATAGGTGAAAGTTTGAACAATATCGGACAAATAACAAGAAAGTTATGAATTTTTAAAAGTTGTAAATATTGGTAATCACTATACCCATGGAGACTTCAAATTGGCCGCATATGGGATGTCATAGTGATGTTAGGCAAGGACAACTCTTTCATGTACTCCAATACATATTATGGCTAAAATGTAATTTTTCCTGAAAGTTTTATTTCTAATTATATTTTTCTTTCATGAGGACATAAAACAATATACTACCTGGGTTATATTTAGATTACTGCCCCAGGGGAATGGGTACTTAAGAGAAAACCACAAATCCCTGATTATAAAGTACATGGCCTATGGGAAAGTTGTCCTTGCCTCTTGTCATAATTTACTTCCCCAGTTGCCAATTTGAAATCTACATAGTATTAGTGATCTCAATTTTAAAACAGCTATAACTTTCTTATTGCTTGTCCGATTTCTTTCAAACTTTCACCTTTCTGTTTAATTTATTTTTCTCCTTCCCAACATAACATTTTATGGCCAAGGCTGGATTCCCCTTTAATACTCTGAGGGGAACCCTTAGAAATAATCAATGATGAATATGCCTATATGGATTTACAAGTTTTGGCAAGTATCGTTTAGATACTAGATTACAAGAACCACAATGTAAACATTGAGCAGAGGCTTCGATTGCAATGATATCGATCCCAACAATTTATGTCATCAGCCTTATAACTTATTTTATGTTTCTTTAACTGTAGGACCTATATCGATTTGAATTTTTTTACTGGGGGCGGTGATGTAAATTTCAAAAGCAAAAAAAAAGTGGGTGTTATTACAAAATGGAGATCAAATTGGCAACGAGAAATTTGAAAAGCAAAATGAAGGTCATTTTGGTTACATTTTTACACATCTTTCAGAATACCTGGGGTGCTGCTTATGGAGACAGTGGCGTAACAGGCGGGGGGCAGGGGGGCAAGCTGCCCCTTCTGGCGGATTTCACAGGGAAAATAAAAAAACGGGGAAAAAGAAAAGAGAGGGAGAAAGAAAGGGAAAGGGGAAGGAAAGTGTGAAAAGGAAAGGGAAAAGTGAAAAGAAGTCGAAAATTTATTTTTTAATGGAAAAGGAAGGAAAGCGGAAAAAGGAACAAAAGAACATTTAAGAAAGAACAAATCATTCCGAAATAGGCCTATGTAATGCAATAGCATGATGGGAAATAAATTAAAAGATGACAAAATGGCAGATAATAGCGAGAAATAAAGGTAGAATGGAATTAGTCAAAAGCTAAATTGGAAAAAAAAGAAAAGGGACAAGAACAAAAAAATTAACACGACCGGGCTGCCGAGGATTGAAAATAAAGAGCGGGAAGAAAGATGGACTGCATACAACATTGTGCTATAGGGCCTAAACTTACTAAATTTTATGCAAATAAGCTACCGGGGCTTTGCCCCAGACCCCACGCAGTAGGGGCTCTTCATCTATAACCTTCAAATGGCTCTACAACGCCCCCCTGTAGGGACCCTTCCTACATTAACCTTTACGTTCAATCACTGGCGTACAGGCGGGGGGGGGGGGGGAGGGTCTTGGTTCCACACCAAAGAGGAAATTGAATAAATTATAGGAGACAACGTATAATGAACTGAATGGAAACAAATTATATAAAATGTGTTGTTAGCTGAATATAATGTAAAAATCTATCACATAATTAGGATTTAATTTCAATAGGCAATTTTTTTCCAGCTCGCTTTGCACGCTGGCGACTTTTTACAAATGTTCCCACATTGCTATGTTTTGCCCTCTCAAAATGTTTGGTTCATTACGCAACTAGGTTGAATAAATGTGTTGTGTAAAAGCTATATTTTGTATATACCCATGATTTGATTAAAAATAGCGGCAATCTACGAGGTTTAAATGGCTTGATATCAAGTTCCGGGGGCTCCGCCCCGGACCCCAACGAAATAGCACTGCCGTATATGAGTATGGAAGGGTTGGGTCATGGCCCCCAAAAGTTCTACAACCAAGACAAAAAAAAGTAGGAAAGAAAAGCAAAGGAAAAGTGTAGGATATGATTTTATTTACTGAATATAATGTCAAAAATATCTCAAAGTTAGATTCTCATGAAAAGGTGATTTTTTTCACGCTCGCTTCGCTCGCTCGGGACTTATATTAAACAGCTTTTTAACTCATGCGCCATACTGCGCCCCTCGTTTTTTTTTTATACTCTTCACGCTACTGCCGCAAAGAATCCTGTTCACAATGGCGTACAGACCACAAAAAAGGAATGGAAAGAGAGAAGAGTAAAATATGATTCTCTGGATATCATGTCAAAATCTATCAAAAAATTGGATTTTTGTTTTTAAAAATGTCAAAATTTTTGCTCACTCGCTTCGCTCGCTCGCAACTTTTTTTTAAAAGATAAATTCTACCCGATACACAATATCTGGCCCCCTCAAAATCGTCGCCTCATTACACCATTACGCCTGTTCATACCATGATATGACCGGGAAATTTTTGGCTCTTGCCCCCCCCCCCCTGGCCACCGACCCCTGTTACGCCGCTGTATGGAGAATAATATACGCAGCACCCCCAAGGAAAATTTAGGGGGTGCTGAAGCACCCACAGCAGCCCCGCTTTCCAGGGCCATGGTATTTGCGGCTCAGGATAGCCACATTTTCTTACTTGTCTGGCAAATCATAAGCTTATAAAATATAAGGGTATGCGTATAGGCTTCGTCCGATTATATTATGATGTAAACTATGTTTTTTTTTTTTCTTGGATAAAGTGGAGAAAGTGATAATCCTTATATATTGTGACATATTGCAATATAAAGTTAATATTAAGACACTACAAATAAATGGCGTAATAAGCCAAAATATTTTAGGAGGCCAGACTTTGCGTTTCGGGGAAAATCTGCAAAAAAAAACTGAGTGAGAGCGAAGCGAGCGAACAATTAATGTTATCCTAAAACCTAATAATTTTGTGATAGGATTTAAAATACTTTTTTCAGAAATATATGATATCTCTGAACAGCAAGTTTTCATCCCAATTCTTGTTTCTCTTCTAATAAAAGTTTCTGAAAAATTTACACAAGTCTGCTTGATAACAAAATATGGAACATGTCGAGATTATCGAATATAGTGCCAAAATAAATATCATAACAACTTAAAAGCAGAAAAAAAAGTTAATGATACCTAGAAAAAAAAATCGCAAAATTTCGTCTCCAATAATGGCCGTGCGAAAAGGAGGGAGAGTTAGGGTTGCAGCTGCGCCCTAAAAATCCACAGATCCTTCCTTTTCAACTATTCATGCTATTAGATTTAAAAAAATCATTTGTGGTGAGCTTGGCCGCTTCGTTTCCTTTTACATATTTTTGTACGATTTTTCTCGTTCGGAAAAGAATTCTACATTATTATTGCTATCAGTGGTGGACCGTGACCCGGAGGAGACAATGATTGGAGGGGTACTGTATATGTTTGTGTACAATGCTGTGCCCCTCCAATGCTTTAATAATGTCTCCTCCGGGTCACGGTCCGCCACTGATTGCTATCTTCCCTATAATATAGGCATAGCTTACAATTGAAAATTATATCATTTTAACAAGAAATAATAAAGATATCGAAGGATATGCTCTACTTACAAAATAATACCACGCGGGAATGAAAACTGAAACTTTAGACTTGCTCAAAAGCACGTATTGTCGCTGCCGATGAATGTTGATGAAATAAATGATAATTATTCGGTTTATATCCTCTTTGATAGATCCCTAAAAGATTCTCACAATTTATTCATTCGTCAGATTTACATCTATTAAAATAAAAACTTACGTCATTTCATTGATTGATTTTATTCCAGTTGGTGTGCTGATTAATATTTACTCTTGAAGATAAATATTTACAAAATTTAATGATGGTGTCCTTTATTCACAGCTGTATAAATGGAGATACACAACTAATTAAATACTGGAATAATCCTGGTAATTAATTTGAATATGAGAGTTTCATCAATACAAATATACCATCTAACGTGGCATGTGCCGTCAGTGTTCCTATTTTCTATGTTGCTCAAATGCAAAAGTTAGTGAGTTATAATTCCCAAATGGAAAGAATAGTAGGCCTATTGAATATGGTGCACTATTAATTTGCCAGAGACGGAGAGGAACAACACGGCAGCAAAATCTAATGGATTGTATCTGCAGTGAATTCGGTAGGGAATTATTGATGGTGTTTAAAATATAACGTAATTATCAAACGTCATGCAGAATACCACTTTGTGAAATAGGGGAGGAGCGCATGCGAGCGGGGAAAGTAACCCCCAAGTACATCGGTGATTGAACTGTCATTCGGAAAAGGTTATTGATTACACCCATTCGAGAACAAGCATCCCCATCAAACCTTCTTCTTGGTGACCCCCTAGCTCTTAATTATTCTGATATACGTACATGTGTATATGAAATGAAATTGGATCACCTATTCCATATTTGTTCTCATCAAATACATCTTAAAAATATTCTTTAAAAAAAATTCTCAGAACATCAAACATACACCTCTGTGAAATACCGAATATTTTACCTAGAAAGAAAATGTGATATTTTCATATTAGCATTTTCTTAGACGAAGAAAGGGAACGAAACGGAAAATGAGTTGAGTATTAATAAGTGAACCTGAATGAATTAGGAGGTGAAAGTTCAAGCTAAACTTTATGTTCCAAAACATTGTAATAATACAAGTCCAATCCATATTACAAATATGAAAATGAAAATTTTCTTTACATTGTAATAATACAAGTCCAATCCATATTACAAATATCTTGGTGCAGTTTTAATTAATAATAATGACAATTCCTTATTTTCTTTTTGAAATCTCATTATCGATCTCATTGTTACCCGTATGATTATTGTCATCGTTGTATTGATCAATAGTCATTATTTACACTTTTCTATGAATTTGGCGTGCCAAAATTTGTATTTGGGAACGGACACCTGCGCAAAGTATTAGTGTATATAGATCAATCGTGTAATCACTTTTATAGATCTATTCCGTATTAAATTCGGCAACCTTGACAAATGTCAAATAAATGACGCTCTGAATCATAAAAACACTATTTCAAATTCAGGATTAATGCGCTAATCATTCGCGAATGTGGCATGCTATTTGACCAACCAAGGATGGTATAATATGTTTAATGATTTTGTTTTGAGTATCTGAAAGGAGCAAATTTTTCTTATAAATTGAGCATTGGTTAAAGGTGAAAAAGGGCCTTGTTGGCAGAAAAGGGTCCGAGGGGGTGGCCACAAGAGGTCACACGTTTTCCTCCAAAGTTATGGGGCAGAAAAGAAGAAGAAAGCAAAAGGTAATCACTCCATTCGGTCCAATAGATGTGAAACAAGTGAGCTGAACAGTCATTGACCCCACATCATCTTGATTTCCTTGATAGGGGGGGGGGGGCAAGCTTTTTTTTTTTTTTTTTTTTTTACACATTTACCTATTGCCTTTTTCATTTTTTGTTTTCACGGGAGGGGGGGGGGGGTCGCCCCTGGTTCCATCCACCATTATTATTTATTTATTATTCATGTACTGTGCTTTTCCCAAATTATCCCAAAGCGCTTGCATGATATTAGGCACTTTGCACTTAAATTGCTCAACTGTATGGTTTGGTTGAATTACATTAGTACACAATAATTAAAACACAAAGCAATTTTGATAAAATAGCCACATTGACTTCTTGTAGCAATAAACACCAAATGGAATTGCCGCTGCTCATGCTGACATCTCTAGAAAGGTGCAACAGGAAACTTGTTTATTCATGAAGTCACGGCTATTCCTGTGTAATTAAGGAGGGGAGTGGGTAATAAGGAGGTCACGGTCACCTTACACACTTTGAACACACTAAAAAGAAGCACATTCATTTAAAATTAAGGTATTCCATAAACAAATGTCTTATTTTGTTGAGAAAACCGTTATGTGATTTTTTCCATGAAATAATCTTGTAAAATTCACCATTCTTTATCTCACTCATTTCACGTTATAAAGTTGATTCCAAGGTGCAATGAACATGTTTTATTACCATACTGTGGGAGTGACCTCGTTAAAAGTTAAGAAATAACTTCATGCCTGTCAACGGTCAATTTTTTTCTGAAAACCCCCCATCCGCTTTCTTCTATTTTCGCCAACCGGGGTAGGCCTATAGGGTCTAACAACTGGTCGTGTGCCTCGGCCATCCCCACAATGATGAGATTCGAGTTAAAAAAGAAAAACCCGAAGAAGATGTTATACAGGATCATAATATACTACTTCGATTATACATGTTACTGCTTTAGTTGTGTTCTATACTGCAGAAAGCGCTTAAAAAAAGCCCCTGGAATGATACCGAAATTTGGCCAACCCCTTCAAAAGAAAAGCAACTTGCCCTGGTCACCCCTTCCCGGACACCACTTTTATATTGAATTGCTTTGTCAGTGGCTAGTTGGGCAAACCTCAACGGTTATTGATTATAATTATTGCATTATCTTTCATCTGAAAGTATATTGTCTTCGGAAAATCAATAAAAGCGTTTACAAGCACTGGACAAACGAATCCGATGCAAATAATAGAATAGGTCTATAGCAAACTTGAACAAATGGCCTGTTCTCATATTTTGTAAGTATAGTGATCAATCATCGTCCAAGTTGAATTAATATTAGCAAAGATCAAAAGCTTTATCCATCCATCTCGATATATCATCCGATTCAATTGCTCAATGGCAGTCCCCACCCTCTCTCATTTCTCAAATAAAGTAACATGTTACATATCTTGTTTTACCCAAGACCGATTCTACCACTAAGACCACAAGAACACTGGCTGCCATCCCGGGGCTGCCATTAATCCTAATCAATCTCAGGTAATGAAAGCCCAAGATATCAACTGTGCACTGTCCCATTGTAAACAAAAGAAGTTGTTAAGACAGTAACTTATGTTTGAGTGTGCATACTTAGAAAATAAGCAAGTAATTGCCATCGGTAAAAGTGGTGACTGGTGAGGCACACTATTAGTCAAGACAATTTTAACGTGGCTATCTCTTCAAAGCGAAGCTGAGGAAAGATAGTCTTAAAATTTCACTAAGAGAACTAATCATCCACTGAATCCAAGCAATGGTTACTTGCTTTATAGTCCACATTCAATTATCTACAAGGAAACATCAAATTAAAACAACAAAAGAAATATATTGACACATCTAATTTGATGTTTGATCCTCCTCATCTTTAATTTGATTTTATTATACTTGATTTTACAGATACAAAAAATCACATCCACTTTTATAAAAATACCACTCTAACAGCCATCTACATTTTTACACCTTCAGTCAAATATATACACCAATAACAAGAGGAATAGAGTAGTACTATCAATGCAATCTTAAAGCGAGAGAAAACTGAGTACTGTCATAGGATATTGGTAGTACATGTCCAGGAGTACAAAACACAGTGTTTTAAAGAAGCCTCACCCTACACAATTAATTCAATTAAATGCACATATTAAAGTGATTAAAGTGGGATGAATAGAAATAATAATCAAGAGAAATCAAGTTACTTCCATAATACATCTTGACAAAATGATCCAGTGGAAACAGTTGCTCTCAAAGTGCACTCATATTCAAAATGTCAACCCTTGAAATTGATAATTACTTATGAATATATCATTATTTTGATAACAAGGACAATATTGAAACATACTGTATTCTGCACATCACAGCAGGTATAATATCTCTCTAGATTACCCTCATAACCAGCAAGAATATTGCATATAAATGACATTATTATTATTATTATTATGAAGATTTTCTTTCTTTTGGGTTAATAACAATCTTTTTTTTTAATGCTTGTCATGAAACACTATTTTAGTTTGAGAGCAAAAATACACAATTGACTAAAGGCTCTTATACCTACAAAGTAATCAACTGGAAGCATTATTGTTTGGTTAATTGATGTTCATTTGCAAGGTCAAAGAATTTTCATTTACAAAAAATCCTCCCTTGCCTAAATATCTCTCTCTTGCTTTAGTTTTCAAGGGAAGAGGGACAACAGTAATTCATCACTTTTAGAAACCTTTAACATAAGTACTAGCTGTGTATGTGTGTTTTATAATCGTTAGGAAGAAATAAAATCTGAATAATTTCATAACCCCTAAATGGAATAAAATTCAAATGATAATGGATTATAAATGATCACCTTACAATTAGTTCAATTAAAGACTAAAAAAAAGTTGAGATACCTAATTGTCATGGAAAATGAGATATAAATATTATTCATATTTACAATATGAATAATTGTGCAAAAACAATACACACAAAAAGTACTAGTATACAGACACAACACAATTCATAAAATATCAAATTAATACTTTTAAAATTTGGCAAATTTACAATACATTACGACTATTACTTGTTAACATTGTGTAAAAAAAACTAAAAGAAAAACAAATCTTCAGTCTTTGAAGCAAGATTGAATGATTTAAAAGACATTGTTCATGCCCACTTGTTAAGCAACATTTGGTTTAAAACATGATGAAGTACTGAGATAGAAGTACAATGTTGATATAATAATGATAATAGAACAATTTTTGTATACATGAAAGAAATTTTCATAGTCCTTTGTGTGAAGTCATGTGAAAATATTATTGTCCTAATTTAAGGCATGAATGGCAAGACAGATGAAATCCATTAATCCTATTTTTAAGATGATTAGATCAAGTTAGATAGAATGTTTAAAAGAAATACAGGATCATTGTGAAATAACTACTGTCTATATAAATGACATATAATAATGTTAATACAACACTTAATCAAACCAGCATAAAAATATATTACAAAGTATCAAAAATTCCTAATTAATGTAATCTATACACGTAAACAATGACCATTAATAATTTTACCAAACATTAAAAGAGAAGTTGTTATTAACATGTACCTTTTCAAATTATAAGATGTAAAAGAAAGCACAAATGGTTTCATCGCAGATGATACATGATTAAGCAGATAATGAACTGATTAGGATATTTGGCATGATATCAAACGAGAAAGAAAGAAGATGAAACTGAAAACATTGTACAAAACAAGATTTAAATATAATGGACTTGACAAAATGTTGCTTCAACGGGAATGGAATATCCAAGACTCATATTTATATCCCCATGTTCATTTGAATAATGACAACATTTAAAAGATTCAAATATGTTAGAAATAATACTTAAATATGAGATGAATGACAAAATGATCATGAAATTCTGAAAGAAATAAAAAATGATAACTTCAACGAAAGACACAAAGGACAGGTGGAAAGGTAATAAATGTGCATTATAATATAAAAACCTTCATAAATAAAATAATCAAACATTAAGTGTAAGGTCATGACTATGATCTTGGAAAAAATACTTATAACATCACACCAATTTATTGCAACAAAAGCAATTAGCAATCAGGCATGTTCCACTCATATTTAGCATTTTATTATAGCTTCATATTTAGTGTTGCTTTATGAGTAACCTTACAATCTGATATGGTCTCAATCAAGATGGATAC
This sequence comes from Lytechinus pictus, assembly GCF_037042905.1. NCBI lineage: Eukaryota > Metazoa > Echinodermata > Echinoidea > Temnopleuroida > Toxopneustidae > Lytechinus > Lytechinus pictus. Next base: position 689,339 of record NC_087245.1, on the reverse strand, counting down.
GAGGGCCCGGTATAACATAGAGTTGTGATTGATCCAATTAATCTCAATTATGAAAATTCATCAATGTTATAATTCTTCAAACAGGAGATATACACAATGTCTCTTCAGAAACAGGGAAACATAGTTCGATTAAAACAATGATGCATGCATGACTCTTTTTTAAATTAATTTTTAGAAAATACTTAGAACAAACATGCATTTGTAGATGTTGGCATTGCAGGCTGTCCATAGGTGTATTTGATCAGATGAATAGTAACTTTCTTTATAAGTAATGGCCCAGTGCATTCCAATTCCTCTTCGGTTAATTGCTCATTGCTTTAAAAAATTGGCCTTGTTTAAAACACAAGTGATATTACACCCAAATCCACATAATTGTTCCCAAAAGTCTTGATTTTTTCAGTTTATATTGAAACTGTGAATCATCAGCACTAATTCATAAAAATTGTCAGCACTAAATGAATTGTCAACTTGGATAATTTAAGTAAAATCATTGGTCCTTGTATGGTAACTACCAGAGCATGATAAATTATCAATGCTGTCAACCTTTATGAAATAACAAACGTTTTCCTTTTATTTCCTTCGAATCAAGTTCTATTCATGAATTACAATTATCTAGAACAATTTACCAAATAAGTCAATGTTTAAAAGCATAAGTCAAAAAGTGACAAAAATATATTTTTAAACTAATAACAATAAAACTGGATCTACATAATGCTTTTTCCAGAGTATAAAAAACAGTTATCCCCACTCTAGACTGAGGTGCTGCTTGACAATGTCTTTTCTTTTTGCTCAATACAAGAGTATCATATCACAAGTAATCAAATCCAAGACTCCTTTCAAATTGGGTTTTCCATATTTTTTATTTGTTTAAACTAGAAATGATATTTCGACAATCAAAATGGAGTTGAAAGACATTGTTTGGTTAGATAAAAGCAGGAGAAGTGGATGAATGTCCTCTTTGATCAATCCTACCAAGCTCAACGCTCGCTCTCTCACCATTATAACCAATCCAATCACGATTGCCTGATATATCATCTTCATCTTGCTTCAATCTTGATGTAACTCTGAATGAGATCCCATAGAATACAAGAGCAAAAGCCTTGAGAAAGAGAACCAATGAGATGAAGAAGAAATGATGTTTTTCAGGATGATACATGAGGCAATCCGTATAATGCTGACCGCTAAACTCATGATCAGATTGCCAGAGAGAACAAGCTTGACCAAGAACAGCACTGAAGTAGCCGATTGACGGTAACACACCTAAAACAAAGGACATATAATAAAAATTTCATTAACATAAACTTTCAAATCTATCGGTATATTCATAACTTTAGTCCTGTACTTTGTCCTACAAAACCAAGTAGCCTAGACTTATTTTCAATGTACTTGCCTACGTTTCATACTGAATAAAAGTGATATACAAAAAATTATATAGTCAGTTTGTTAAAGACCAAGCGACACACATTAAGCAACACACTGATAACAGGAACAGATCTAGGGGAAAATATGTCACAAGTTGGCACAAAACTTTGACAGTTCAAATGGCCATTACTTCCCATTAAAAAAGGAAAATCTGTGAAGAAAAAAAGGCTCCTACTTTTATTTATCAATCATTGATTGGAAACGTCCTGTCTATTAAATATCGATAAAACACCATGATTATTAGTTGGCAAATTACTGATTGATTACTCATTTGGCACATAAAGTTCATTCATATGCAAACACATGGGTAGTCATTTTCTTGTATTCTCTTTGAACTCATTTTGTAAGTGTTAGCATGACTTGGTTCAGAAGAAGGATGCTTCAGGTATAAATATAATTGTTATCATGCATGACTGAAAATATAAGACTATCTTACCCAGAAGATGCCACATGATGACCAACATTGCGAGTGATTGACTTCGTTTATGAACCTTAACAGTCCTGATAGAATAAAAACAAAAGAATCAAATTATCAATACTGAAAAACGTCTTCTTGATACCATACTAAACCTTCAAATATTGTTGTGTCTCACATTGTACAAGCTGGAAACTTCCAATGTACATTGTTCTTGTCACCAACTCTGAATGAAGGTCATCATCAAAGACTTTCAAGGACATACTAAACTATTTTCATACTTCACTTTCAAATAGGGCACATTTCAGCACAAATTTGAAGTTGTTTTTTTATGACAAAAAAAATCCAAGGACAGTGAGAGGCACACAGGACATTGAATAGGGCATTCAAAGTCACAAATTGATTTAAGCCCTGGAGTTGGGTAGTGTATTTAACAGCAATGAGTCAGTTTTACTCGCAGGGCCTGAAAAGAACATGCCCTAAATGTGATGTACAATGAAAAACCACACACAAGAAGTTGTCAGGAAAGCCTGAAAAATATCATATCTGATTTACTTAATCATAAAATAATTATCACCATTAGAAGATAAAACCTACCTCAGGGCTGTGTATCACAAAACTAAGCAATTGATCTTAAAACAATCTGATGGCATTGACCACAATGTACCATCAATTGTGAAAATCAAATCAATTGTGAAAATCAAATGTATGATCAAATACTAATCTTTGCAACACTGTGCTCTGAATCAATAGGGAGTTTTCACATTTACTATGGAAACAGCAGATCATCCGAAGATAACCAGTCAAACAATTGCAAATATGTCGTTGTCCAGAGTAAAGAGATCAGATGCTGTCCCGGTCCACCAACTTACAAAAGCCTCTCAGCTCTCCATTGTTATTTGGCTTGCATTTTCAAGGGTGCGTTATAGAGAGTGTCTCCGTAGTAAATGCAAAAAGTCTGGAATACCAAAAAGAGAGGTGTAATGCTATACTAGACATACCCGATAATGAGAAGCAGAATGATAGGGAAGTTGACTCCAGTTAAAAGGAAGATAAAGAAGACCGCTAGTAGATGAGACCAAAGAGGATTACAATCAGCTGGACATGGGTCACTAGTAGCACTGCCCATCACTCCATTATCTACTTCAATACCAATACACTTGCTGAAGTTCTATAAAGGAAAATGCAAACAATCGTGATAAAATAGATATAAAAACAATAGTAATTCATGTCCCATCAGAGCCAATAATGGTTATAATGAGATGCGGTTAAGTTTTTTTTTAATTGCCATATCTCAATTTATATGAAGTTGTTGAAAATATAATTTGACATTGATCAATTAACTCAATATTCTGATATTTATGTTGTGTATTTCATGGACGATTACGAGGTATTTTTAAATCAAATAGTCAACTTCATTCTCATTTTACTTGAAGCAAACCCAAACCTAGCTCCAACCTGATTCTGGCCTGGTTACAATAAAAACACTATTAGTGGAAACCTCTACAAAAATTCCATCTTATTGTCTATGTTTCATTTTATTAAAGGATTTAAGAAAGACAGCCATATGTGAGTGAAAACTATGAAGACCATGTTTTCATAATTTACATTCATACAGTGGCTAATTATTGATAATAGAGCTTACACTGTGACAATCATCAACATGACCTTTAAATTTGAACTTTTGAGCAATAGTACTATTCAATGACTGAATCATGGAACAGAGTGATTTGCAATGGCCTAATTATTCAAGAATGGACTAGGAGATAGGTGACTCCAACTTTGGAGTTGGTTAATTATCATGCCCACACAACAGACGAGTGGGGAAACCCCTTGGCTCATGGATAAAGTATAAACCATAAGAACATCTTGTAGTTTTTAAATATTTGACTGAATATACAGATAGATAACTTTTTAGGGCATGTACAAAGAGCTACATGTAAAAACTAGCAAATTGTGGAAGTTTAAAACTTCAGGTTTATCTTCAAGTTTAGCTATATTCTAGAAACCCAACTTACAAATTTTGCTTGTCCAGTTAAAGATTGGCAACCAGCCAGACAGGGAGAGATGTAGGTCACATGATCTGAACCACAAACAGGATGCCATATTTGATTTAGACAGTTACACTGATCAGAACAAGTTTGATTGAGGTCAATCCATTGTGATAGATCATCAGCCCTATTAGGAAAACATTGGAAGAGAGAGAGAGAGAGAGAGAGAGTAAGTGAAAGAAGAGACAGACAAACAGACATGGTAAGGGGTGGATTAAGAAAAAAGACAATTATTTTAAAGTGTACTAATCATACTCTAACATCCAGTTTAACTTTGACCATAGTCTAGCTCATCAAGGGAAGCAGATTTGACCATGGTCTAGCTCTGTGTTAATATCAAGGAGGGAAGACAATTTAAAATTTTCTTTAAACAGCTTTTCTTAAATCTTATGTTTACAAGGCTCTTCCCTCATGTTTTAATAGTGAAAAGGCAATTTAAGTTATCGATCCCTAGGCCAGGGTTCCCAACTTTCAAGAAAACAAAATTCCCTGATAAACATTTAAACCCATTCCCTGTTTCGCATGTTTTCTAAGTTGTTGCAGTGAATTACATGTATTTTCAGTATAAAAACAATAAGGCAAAATTAATTAGTACCATAATTACCAGTCATTCAATTGATGTTGTTTTGATATGCAACAAAACAGAGTCTGACTGACTACCGTGCTTTCAACTTTTGGGCTGATAAGAATTCCCTGATTTTTCCCTAATTTGAGGCATTTTTCCCTGATTTGAGGTATTTTTAAATCATATTCCCTGATTTTTCCCTGACTGGAAAAAAGTAAATAACTTTCCCTGAATTCCCTGATGGGCTGGGAACCCTGCTAGGCAGTTACAAATGATTCCAGAGTCGAACTTAGCTGATGAAATGTACTTGTGCTGTTAGAGACAACTTCCAGAATTTGCTACCTAAAGTTAAACCACAACTTTAGACCAGAGTCAAAATCAAACTAGAGTTAAGAATACAGGACAATGACAGGTTGACAAAAGGAACCTATCAACATTCATTAATTCAATATGATCATGAACATCAATTCTTAGTTTGATACTTAATGAAAACACCAATACTTCTGTGAAAACTTGATATTTGCATTCAAACATTACACAGTTTCTTAAATAACAATAATAGATCTTGATCTGGTATGATAATTGAAATAATAAAGAAAAATTCAACAAATCGATGAATCCCAAATGCAGGGAAGAATAGAGGATAATCAGAAGAACTTTTATAACTGTAGTGTTCAAATCAAGTTCTAATTACATTGAAATAGAAACACTATGATAAATGCATGGTGTTGAGTACACTGTGGAAGACCCATCTACCAGGATTAACACTAAGGTGTAACATCATTTTAAGGGCAGAGAAGGATTGTGAAATACTCTTACTTGGTCTGTTCACCAGGACTCTCTCTGTATGCATCAACAGGTGCTTCATCACAGCTATAGAGGAACAGAACCCACATGATACCCATAGTAACTAAACACACGATCCATGTTACTCTCCACATGTGATAGATAGAGGGCTTCATCACAACCAGAGCTATGATACCAATGATGACACCAACGATTACACCCATCAGTACTGCACTTGCTGTTGGAGGATAGTTAACAAAAGATGACATGTACGTAAATATATCCATAACTATAATTTAGGTTGAAGACAAACAGGTTGATTTGATTTACATGTACTGCAAGACATGTGTGAGCTTTAATACAGTATGTCACAAACACACCTCGATGTCACAAATACACTTCTGTTATAAAATACACCTCTATGTACTGCTAACTGAAAATAGTCAAAGAGTACAAATTTGCAAGTCAACTAATCTAATTAGTTTTTGTGCAGCATTTTTTTTTTACTATACCTGAAATTTATTTGAAAGGCTTTTATATTACCTAAAGGCCTGGCCCCACTGGCTGACGGATAAAAAACATATTCATAAAGGAGACAGCGGACGAGCAAAATTTTGCGGGTGGCTCCATCCGTTTTCATTCACTCCAGAAATGGACAGAATTGCTGAAAATTTGCAAAAACATAACAGAAAAGAACGGACATGGGTAGTATGTAGCACGGATGTTAAACGGTAGTTCATCGGAAACCTTGCAGATAAGGATGGAAGTGGATGACAGCTCCGAAGGGGTTACCGGGGGTTTCAAATACTTTATTTATGAGATGCATACGCTTACATCCTTTCTATTTCCATGCTACTACATGTAGCTACTAGCGATGTATAGACGTTCCATGTACCTTATCTTTCCGCCCTCTTTCGGTTGTTCAGCTTCAGTGGATCTGAGTTGCGAGGATGCCCAGTGGATGCAGAGAGGATACAACGGACGTTTAACAGATGGTAACGGACATGGAACATTTTTTGCTCGTATATGTTGCGGATTTACATCGTACCAGCAAAAGTTCATCTGTTCTATAAGCGGATTTACATCGTACCAGCAGAAAGTTCATCCGTTCTACAAGTTTTGTACAGCTCAAAACTTTTTGCGTGGATGAAATCATAGTTGACGGATGCTCGATGGATAGAGCGTAGGTAACACATATGCAATGAGTACACAACAGATGCATAGCGTTTTCTGATGGATGGCAAGATTTTTTTACGTTTTACATCCGCTTTTGATCAGTAAGTGCAGTGGGACTGGGCCGGGAAATGGGCCGCAATTATTTCCACATCAAATACATCCAAGAGAAGAAGAACTAGGCCTTGGCAATCCAGTGGGTATGCAATCTATTCTATTGTGCTTTATGACATCGTATATCAATTCCTTGATGTACTATCCTTGTCAAAATGAGTAATAATAATAATAACAGTAACAACAATTAAACTAGATACATGCATACATAAATAGCTTTCAACAAGATAACAAATATTCTCCTTGTATCTACTGCATACTTACAGAAGTAGAATTCTGCATCGAAAATACCAATGCCTGATACGATGCCATAAAACCTTGGCTGGAAGACCAGGAAACCTGTTAAAATGGCCGCCTCAAAACTTGTTGCTATGCACAACAAGACTAAGTTACTCTGCTTGTACACAGTGCAACAGGCTTCAGCAATGTGTGCTGTGAAAATGCAAGAGTTAATGGTCAATTTAGTTCACTCTAAACTTGATTAATATTTTACCTCAATAACAATGAAAAAATATATCTAAATCACTGAATTAATATGGAGCCCTGTATTTCTTATTCTTATAGTGCATAGAAAAACAAAGTTGATTCTTTCAAGAAATACTAAAAACTAAAATTCAACCATTCTGATCAAAACCTCTCATGATGTCCTATTGAAAAATCACACAGTGAAACTTTGTTTGGGTTTTGCCATGCATGGTCACATTCTTAATACCTTTTTTTGGTAATCCACAAAATCTATACTATGGTTTGCCATTTGTTGTTCATAGAACAGTGTGTAGCAATATAGTGTGTGTATTCTTGATTGGGTGTCATGAAAGTGTGTTGGCTGACGGCTGAAAGATGGTAGACACATAATTTCCATCAAATAATGCTAGAAAATTAGTAAACTTACAGTGTCTTGAGCCTGTAGGCATGTTGCCAGCGTCATCCAAACGCATATAGTAGAAACTATCATTCTGATCAGGTTCCCCCATAGGAGATCCAATGGCTGATAATTGGTCATTGTTGCCGTGGGTTGAAGATTCACTGTCCAGTCTAGTGTGACGTCCATTCCTAGTTGTCTTTGAGCCACCACCCTCTGGTACATCATTGTACATCACAAGAATGAGTGCAGTCAAAAAACCATTTAGACCTGAATTCAAGAGTATATGAGCTATCACATTTGGTTGTGCAACAACTGGTTGTTCTCTACTGACAGTTGCTAAAAATACCTTCCTGAAACATTTGCGTGCAATCCATCTTTCATTTGGAAAATAATTTTTGGGGGTTATGGGGGGGGGGGGTGTGGTGTCACGACCCTCACCATTAATGAAAAAAAAATAAGAAAAAGCATGGATGCTATAAAATGTAAGCATTGGTTTACATTCATCATTTTAGTGTCAACTATCTAAAATAATCATTCTTATAAAGGGGGGGGGGGGGTTATTGGCGTGAACTACTTGTTAACTATGCGCAACCTCATCACACCATGTCGTGGCATGGCACGAGTGGCACGCATTCCACAACTAGTTTACGACAGGTACATGACTAGTTCACGAGCAGCTCACGAATCGGTTGTGAGACTTCCAGCAAATATTAGAATTGCTTGCCGAAAACGCATGTATACGCATGCAGTTTGGCTATAACGAACGGCAATTCATGGAGTTCGATTTTATGCTTCAATTGAATGACGTGACAGTGCGCGAACTATTTGTAAATACTGCGCAAACATGTCATGCCTATGCGTAAACCTGTCGTGAATATGGCGTGAACAAGTCGGGACTATGGCACGAACCATGGATGCGTTTAGTGTCTTGCATTGTCATGAACTGGCACGATAGAATTATGCCAAAATGAATGCGGGAACCAAAAATCTTGCAAGTGTAATAGCAGCATAACAGACCAACAGGAAAAGTGGCTACTACATCTATGTCTCTGTCAAACTTTGTCAAGCGAGACAAAACTAGGTATTTTTCATTAGTTAGAGATCTGACAGGTGTTTTACAAAGAGTTACGTATGAAATAAAGTCTTACTTTAATACAAACACTCATTGATCCACCACATCCTCTCAGCAGAATCTCACCAATGCAATGATGTAAATGTAACTCATCCTCTGGGAATCAAAGTGCAATTTTCAGTTGGACATAATTCTTTGTGAAATGCCCCTTACTTCCTATTAGCTCAAAGATTGAAATTACTTACCAAGCAAAAGGAATCCAAGCCACCATCTTGATATAGCACCGTATGAGCTCATTGGTTCTGTCTTATGCTCAATGATAAAAGACAAAAGACTTCCAGTCCAACGGCCTAATAGTGATCCTATTGTGTACAAAGCTACAAGTAGAAAAACAAGATAAAAGTACAAGACAATGAATCTCATCAATTAATAATAATCAGTTAATAACTATCTGAGTGAATTAGGTATCTGAAAGCATCAAGAAATATTTACCTGTAAGCATTTTACTGAATGAAAAAAAAATCAAATTGCTGGGTTAAAATGAAGTTAAAGACTGTATCAATTTAAAAGACCTATATTGAAAGATAATATTATATTGACAAAAAGTTTTGTTGAAACATAGATCAGTTATCCCTGAGCTGTCTTTTCACTCAAAGAGACTCAGGTATGAGTCAGGTTATTTTTATTTCATAAGTTTTTCCTGTGTTCAAGTCAGTGGCAGAAATGTGCTGACCTGAGGGGTACAGTTTTATGCATCAGGCCCCTGTAAACATTGTATAAATAATAGAATGTCTGGTCATACTTACTAACAATCACGATAGGATGCTTCTGAGTACGATCTTGAAGATAGGGAAAACCAAAGACCCACTGAGGAGCTGCTCCTAAACCAGCAACAAACATCCCACATATGATAGCCAACTCCTTACCACTCAAACTCTTAATGTAATCCAGAGTTTCATCATCATCATCATCATTATCAACAGGATTACTGTCTGGCACCTTACCAAGATCACATAGTTCATACTGAGGTACTTTAGAGATACCAGGTGACTTCAGCCAAGCAGGAGATGGATGAAGCATAAAGTAAGGCACAGACGAAGCAAAGAGACCAACTCCTATCAGAAACGCCCCACCAGCGACACAACGGGGTCGGTTGACACATCTTCTGCAGGATAACAACAAGGCAATCCCAATGACGATGCCAAAATCAAAGGCTATATCAATAAGCCATGCTTCGGCTTGTGAGATATCTAAACTATGCTGGATGGTGGAGAGAACCCCTGTCAGGTATCCTCTACAGGCAAACTGTGTGGTGAAGACAAGTACTGTTACTAGAGCTATCAGGATATGCTTCCGCTCCTTTGGTTTGATGACTCTGCTTCCTTGTCGGGCCTTGTGTGTCCTGTCAACAGGTGGAGGTGGGATGCGATCCAGAAGGGTATCAGCTTCTTCTTCATCACTGAGTTCATTAGTTGAACTGAGGTCAGGGTCAGATTCCATGATTGTAAAATCCAGTTTGAAGTATGACATAACACGGAAGGAATGTAGGCTTTCCAAATAGCTAATCCGCTGAGGGAGGAACAAAGTGTTCAGGTTTTCGTGTCATCTGAAAAAAAAAAATCATGTTACTCTTGGTTAATGAGAGGGCAAGGTTGTTTTATCTAGCATACAGTTATGATAAATTAGGTGTCTGCTCTTTTAATATACATGTAGGATGTGAGGTCATCAAACAATCTTATATCAATATAAGGCACCACAAAATAAGTTATTGGAATTTACTGACCACAAGTTATTCCAGAATTTTATGTCTTACAGTAAGTCTTCATAAGGTAATTTTAAGAAGACTTGGAACTTACAGTAATGCATCTTAAGATGATAAGTATTCTCCAAGGAACAAGCTGTCATCTTCCTCTGGCTAATTAAAAAATTGCATTTTTATTTAACTCTTAATACTCCGGGAAGGTGGGGGCATGATGGCCCCAAACATCTGCACACACAAAATGTTTTTGACTGTGCTGCTCACTGACCTTTTACTTTCAAATCTCGCCCAACTTTTAAGACCAAATTCATGATGCCCAGGTAAGGTCAGACCAACAATTGCTAAAAACATTTTTTCATGTACAAAATTAATACAGATTGTGTTTTCAGCTAAAGTTCATAAACGTGTAATTGTTTTTACTTTATTTGACAAGAGTCATAAAATTTGACCACACTGAAATAACGTCACTGACGAATTTCGTCAAAAAAAAAACAAAAAAAAACAAGGTGATTCATGAACGAGTCTCACATGATTTCGCCATCAATAAATAATATGATATAGATGACCTTAGACCTTATCATCCTCATGAACTTGATGTGGAAGTATACATGAGTTTCTAGGAACATTTCAATGAAAAAAAAATTATTTTTCTTAATTCCTTTTCTTTCATTTGAACATACTTGTCGGTAACTGACATTACACATAAACATTTACCAGTCCTATATGATTTTCAAAGGCATAATTTTCTTGGTACTTATATGTAAAGGCTTTTTTTTTTAATCATAAAAGTTTTTATAATACTTCACATTTTAAATTATCAAAAGATAAGAAATGTATGTTTTACTTACTTGGGGGGGGGGGGGGTCAAAGCAGCTACATGTATTCCTATAGTAATTTAATATTGCATTGACTGTACACATGAATTTTTCTGACTATACACCCATTTATATTCATCAGTTTTATATTGACTTTATAAACCTTTTCCTTCTCCAACCCCCTCCTCCCCTCATAAAAGGCAAAATGAATAAGGGTCTCCTCCCCTACGCTACCCCTCCCCCAAATCTCAAGCAGCCATGCAGTTTTATTATTGATTTCTATTCTGGTCAGTGCAAGCAGTGCTTGTTCATATCTGTTAGATTTCAATTTTCTTCATAATTTGTTTAATCATTCTCTTTGCTAATTTCTATTTTAAGCTGTCAAAAATAAACTCCAGCTCTTCTAAACTGAAACTGAACTATTTGTAAATTAGAAAAAAGACAGTTTTAGTAGATCAGGGGTCCGTTGCAGAAAGAGTTGCGTTTAAACGCAAGTCAAAAAATCAATCGCAAGTCCCAAATGCGTGCTGTTGATTGGTTGAAAATCAAGTTGCGCATGATTTTTAGAGTTGTGATTGATTGCAACTCTTTCTGCAACGGGCCCCAGAACTGTCAAATTTCACTTTTCATCTATACTTGTAAACCAAAAAGAAAAGTTATATCACACATCAAACACTACTAACAGATATAAAAACCAGGAATTTACTTAAAGCCTGGCAATTCTCAAAAGAATCCTAGGAACTAAAAAAGGGGCCCTGGAAACCCCATACATCGAAATGTTAAGCTTATCAAATGTTGCAGATTTAGGCAATAGGTTTGGAAAAGTACCCCCCCTAAAAAAAATGGGAATGCAACTTCCTTCATAATTTCATTTAGTATTCCTTGTGAACTATACCTTTTAAAAGTCAATAGCAAGCTCCTTCTGGTGTGATTTAACTAAGTGAAAGACTTAAATAACAAGTATACAATATTTCTTCACCATAAAATTGACATTTGCATTTCACTATTGGTAACCAACATTTTATCATGGTAACTGACATTACATTTTCCACTTGGTAACTGACGTTACACATATTTAATGGTACCCTATAGCTTGATTGTTAATTGATCATTTTTAAGTTTGGTGTAGAAGGGAGGGTGTTACCTAAGGAGGAAATCTACCAAGTTTCATATAATATATCCTCTTTTCTGGGAAATGAGAAAAAAAAGTTCATGTTTTTTGTAACTGACGTTACATACCCAATCACATACTTCATCAATATTTTGTTATCAGATAAATAAATTACTGGTGTTTCTTTCTATGGGATTTTATAAAGTGTTATGATAGCAAGCTAAATCACAGGGGAAAACATCATGATCAAACCTGTTCTTTAAAAATCTGTCAAAACAAGATATGTATCAATATACCATTTTCAACACTACATGTAATTTGTATCCATACTTTGGTGGCCATTTTGAAATAAAAAATGGCTGCCAGAGTCGGAAAAAAAATTGTCCCAGAAACTTCAGGTCTTGTATTATTATCACTGGCGTAAATCCCGGGGGGGATGGGGGGGATATATCCCCCCCACTTTTCGAGGAAGGTGGGATGGCCTGTACAAACATCCCCCCCACTTTTTACGAAAGAAATGAAAAAAAATCACAAGAGATAATTGTTTTATTGGTGAAAATTCTTCCTAAAATACCGCTTAACAAATAAAACAATATTATTGAATCATAAAATGCAAATAAAGAGCCAGTTCACCATTTCCAAACGAAATACTTATGTCCTTATTATAACATTGAAGAGAAACCCCCGTTTCTTCCAATTCATCAATGTTGGGGTCTTTGGGAAGGGATTAAGATGGAATGTCAAATTTTTTTAAATGTAATCTCTAATAAAACCATTAAACCATCATAAAAAAGATAATAATATTGGAGGGGTATTTGCCATATGGACATACAGTGGCGTAACTACGGGGGCATGAGGGGCACATCCCCCCCATCGGCTGACCAAAAAAAAAAACGGGGAAAGGGGAAAAGGAGAAAAGAGGGAGAAAGGAAGAGAAACGTAGTGGGAAAGAAGAAAATATTATTCATTATAATGTTATATCATAATTATATTATGTTACATTACATAAGAAACATATTAATTTTATCATAACTTTATGAAAATTTGCCCAGGGCCTACATCTTCATTGTTCCTGGTGCTCGCATTGTCTGTTTAACGTGATATATAATCCTTTTGTACTAAAACATCCCGTTTTCAAGTCAATATAAACCAAATATATTTCCTAGCACTTGAGTTATCATTGTTTTATGTAGTTACATATGCTTCTTTTCACGACTCAAAAAGTGATTGCCCCATGTTAAGGTCTTCGTATATATGAAACATTTCCTGTCCGTGATTACGTTCGCATTAAAAAACGGGGAAAGGGGAAAAGGAGAAAAGAGGGAGAAAGGAAGAGAAACGTAGTGGGAAAGAAGGAAATATTATTCATTATAATGTTATATCATAATTATATTATGTTACATTACATAAAAAACATATTAATTTTATCATAACTTTATGAAAATTTGCCCAGGGCCTACATCTTCATTGTTCCTGGTGCTCGCATTGTCTGTTTAACGTGATATATAATCCTTTTGTACTAAAACATCCCGTTTTCAAGTCAATATAAACCAAATATATTTCCTAGCACTTGAGTTATCATTGTTTTATGTAGTTACATATATATGCTTCTTTTCACGACTCAAAAAGTGATTGCCCCATGTTAAGGTCTTCGTATATATGAAACATTTCCTGTCCGTGATTACGTTCGCATTAGTGGATTGGTGAGACATGTCTGCTTTTCATAAATTCCTAAAATCAGTCCTTAAAATGTCCCTTCTGATCTGAATATCAAAAATTTTCAGCTCGCGCTTCGCACTCGCATCATTCGGTTGATGAAATACGTATGGTCCTAGTTAATTCTTACAAAAAACCTTAGAATACCCACTTCAGGTCTGAATTATCTAAATTTTCAGCTCGCGCTTCGCGCTCGCATTGTTCAGCGAGACAGGTACCTATCATGATTACACAAATTTGATTATAATGTCCCTTTTTAGGTGTGAATATAAAAAAAATTTCAGCTCGCGCTTCGCGCTCGCATTATTTGATCAGTGAGATACATATCAGTTTAATGACATTGTCCTTAAAATGTCTCTATTAGGTCAGTATAACTGGCAACTGAGCGCGCTCACTAGCGCACTCACTCAGTGATTCAAAATTTTGGCTGGTGCCCCCCCCCCATGCCGTGACCCACGGTACGCCACTGTGGACATATCAATGGCAATTTCTTGCATATCTAAAAACATGATTGCAAAAAAAATGCCAAAATATTTCAGTCATCCCCCCCATCCATCAACACGGATTTACGCCAGTGATTATTATAAAACATAATTCATTTGACATGAATATCAATTTGATTTTTTTTGCCTTTGTGTCCATCTGTGGTGAAAATGCCCATATCATGAGTAAATTCTAAGTTTTTTGTTTGCTTTTTTTTATATCGAATCTAAGCAGATGTTGGTAATAAATTTGTGTTTGCTAACTAATTATTTTTTTTTTAAAGTTCTGCATGTTCCATGGCACTTTCCAATATCATGCTCGTTCTTAGTGTGCGCATGACGCTCATTGCATTAAGATCTATCAACGCGCTTTCGATCGTCGACGGCTATACATTCTCGGAAAACCTTGCGCACGGTAACTTGAGAACCAGCCATCGACGATATCACCCACAACACACCTCAACACAATCGATCGAAGGAGCGATTAGATTGAAATTCGGCAAATCAGGCCCATATTTCCGTCAGAAAATATATTAATGCAAAACAATGTTATACGATATTTTAAGCATTTTCTGTAATTTTAGAGATAAATAAGGTAAAAGTTTGATTTTTTCGCCTTGTTTTTGCAATCTTGTTCTATGTATTGCTCTGTGAAATTAAACTGCGGAAGTCCTACAGTAGGAAATTGTTTTTTTACGCACTAATACGCACGTCCAGAATCATGATAGTGTCCGGTAATACAATATGTGACTATACCTATGCTTTGCGTCGATTTGCGTGTAAAATAGTTTAGGCCTAGGTGCCTAGTCTCTCCCTTGTCGTGTCTTTGACATGAATATAAATCGTGCGCCCTCTATAGGCCAAAAATTGATGTTGTTGGACAGGCAGCACGCGACGTCAAGAGCAAGAAAAGATGAGGAACAGAGGGAACAGAGTGCTCAAGTAAGTCACCAAATGGACTCCAAATGGATCGGTAAAAGTGAAATGGAAAATTTGATGAGATTATAATATTCGTAGCAATATCTATTTCGACTTTTCATGCAATTGCTTGGAAGTATTTTATCTGGACTCCAGGGGCCCGTTTCTCAACACCTGGACAAGTTAGTCATATCTTTATCCACCAACCACGGAGTTAGTTCCAATCTTACTAAACCTGTTTCACGAAAGGCTTCCTAACTAAAATACCGTGATATCGATACTATCGGTAAAAACAGCAGACGAGACGTAGCCTTAGTCACAAAATATCATAATTTTCAAAAAGAAAAATTATGACAAAATTGCAAATATTGTGATAAATTGGGAAATACATCTTTTCAAAATAATAGCACATGTAAATTATGCATCATACATACTTAGACCATGAAGATTGGAGCATTCAATTGCTGAGAAAATTAAATTATGAATAGTTTATTTCATGACTAGAAAATCACATGTGGACGTTGAGATGGGTACCCCCGTGACATCGAATTTTAATAGTTTACGAAAGTAAACCATAACGGTTTTCTTTTTAAAATGATGATAATTATACGCCCTTCTACGATTCCAAACATCATCAAAATATAGTTTAACAAAACCAAAAATAAATATTTGATACCGAAACATACGATTTGACAATTTATATGCATAAATTAGAGATAGAATTTATCCAAATGTTAATAGGGGTCTGAAAACAAAAAATACGAGTCCAGTTATGGATGGCCTGACGTGGTAGAATCTTTATCGATTAAATCATTTTACTATTTCAAAGTGAATGGTTTTGTGGCGTTTTACCAACAGTTTTTATAGTTTCTTTGTATTAGAATTATCATTGAATGCATTATCCCACTTGTTTTATGATGTAATTTCAACCTCTATGATTGATTACGTAAGATTATTATTTTCAAATTTCTAGGCACTTTTGCATGTCATAGTCTACCCATGTGATGCCACTACGTCATTAAGAAATAAGTTATGACAGGTTCGGAGGTGTCATAAATATTTAGTGAGGTTGTTGTACCTGATCTTGGTAAAGAGGGCTTCGTGAAACGGTTAGCGGACAAGTAGCTCACTATCTCCGATTTAGTCAAGAAGTTAGACTTATGACGGTGTTGAGAAACGGGCCCCAGGAATCTCCAAATTCTGTGGAAGGATCAGCTCATAAAGAGAGTTGCATGTGTTGTGCCACTCATACATGCATGCAAGGTTAGCTATACTAACCTCGCACAACGCATGTGATTTGACTATGGATTTTGACGTTTTCATTCATCACACGAATGTGAGGGAATAAAACACGCCAAAACCTTATACATTTATTCACTACATAAATTTAAATCTTATTAAATAACTTAATTTAAAAAATATAGACGAAATTATTTATAAATGATTTTTAACGCTTAGATACTCCGTCCGGTCCGTCCGAAGATCCTTGATACTGGAAATTACGTAAACAACAATCGAGAAGCGAATTTTTCCTATCGAACAGTCTCGATTCAAGTCGTCGGCGCATAATAGGAAATTGTACAAAAAATCAACAGGGTGCATCTCATGTATATACTTATAGGTGAAGTAGGTATGTGACTATCGCGCGATGTGATCTCAATACCGCGGCACCGGCAGCGGTTTCAAAACGAGCTTGGGTTGCTCTGTAAGAGGTGGCTTCAAATGGGTGTAGATTTGGTGGTTTCTCGCCAATTTGGCTTATTTTCACTGATGACGTAGCTGAAAAAAATCCCCTTCGCCTCGATGTCAAATTTTGAAGATCGGAAGCATGGAAGTTGGATTTGGCTCATGTGAAAGTCTAATGTTGTCTTTATACATCGTGACCAGCCCTGAAGGTAACTTTTGACAGTTTTTAAACCTTATTTTAACAGCTTGTTCATATATTTTTCTTGGTGTGTGGTGAATATAAATCGAATCTAAAAATCAGATCATTTATTTTTTACATCCTAAAAATTGATTGCCAGAAATAGCAAACTGCCGCGAGTGTTGCGTGCTATGCGACCATCATGATGAGTGCAGTGTCGCCGGGAGGCCTGTTATGGGTGCACCGGCTC
Organism: Lytechinus pictus; assembly: GCF_037042905.1. Classification (NCBI taxonomy): domain Eukaryota; kingdom Metazoa; phylum Echinodermata; class Echinoidea; order Temnopleuroida; family Toxopneustidae; genus Lytechinus; species Lytechinus pictus. The sequence continues at coordinate 671,961 of NC_087245.1, read as the reverse complement.
AGAGGGGTTATGCTAGCAGTTTGTGCATTGCATTGATTGAAATATTATTTGCTTTTGAGATCTAGAGTCTACTTGTTTATATTCAGATCATTAGTTATTACATCCTTTGATGAATATAAATATACACATTACACAATTTTAGCTTGTTTTCAGTGTTTTGTTGTAAGATATTAGGGATGTCATTTATCATTTATTTAGGCAAACTTAGCCTGAGGTCACCCAAGAAAAAAATAATGAAAAAATAATAATAATAAAAAATAATATAATTCTAGGTCCTGCATTGAATCATGTGCTCATACACAGTTTAATTATAAATTATAAAAGATTTTATTTTTGTTACTGATACATGTATATATAAGAGTAGAAACTGACATCAAAATTTTGTTCAATAAAACACATGTTAAAGCGACCAGAAACTGGCGAACACTGGTTGACGCCATCTACGGCTTTTCCCATTTGGTACAAATTCAATGGATGCCAACCAATAATAGTTGTCATACATGTACATGTTTGTAAATGATGTACATGAAATTGTTGAATGTTTTTTAAATACTTCCATTCCTTATATTCATAGATCACATATCCATTATATTCCATGTTTCCTTAGCAGAAACTTCCATCAAAATATACCAAATCAGGATTTTTTTTTTGCAGCAGTGAGATTTGAATAGATAACTAATTAATATGCTAATTGATAATTACTAATCAATACATTTATCAAATACTGAGATCTTTCTGTAAGTATTCAATGTTTTATCATTCTGAAAGTTTTATTTAGAAGATGTGTTGTTGCAGAAGTTCCTGTCAAAAAATTCCAAACAATAAGGAAATTATATAAGTTTGTATGTGTTTGGTAATGAGTTTATGAACAATTAACATATCAATTTACTAACTGATAATTATTAATTAAATATTTAAAAAATTGATGAATTAAGACAAATATTGATATCCTTTCTCATCACCTGTTTTTACTCAGTTTTATAGAGTAAAATTAATAATTTGTATAATTTTGTAAAAAAAACATTTTTTGGTCACGGTCGGTCACACATTTTCAATGGTCGCAATGGTAAGACAATGGCAATAATTCAATCAGATTTTTAATATTAAAAAAATCATAACTCTCTTAATATTTGGCCTAGTGTAATGGTTTATAATAAATATACCATTTTAAAGGTCAAGTCTACCCCAGGAAATTGCTTACTTGAATAAATAGAGAAAAATCAAACATAGCATAGTGCTGAAAATTTCATCAAAATCGGATGTAAAATAAGAAAGTTATGACATTTTAAAGTTTCTCTTATTTTTCACAAAACAGTGATATGCACATTACTAGGTGAGTCAGTCGATGATGTCCATCACTCACTATTTCTTTTGTTTTTTGTTTGAATTATTATTATACAATATTTCATTTTTTATAGATTTGACAATAAGGACCAACTTGACTGAACCATATAGTATTAAACAATGCTAATTCCACATGTTCAGGGAGGAATTAATCGTTGTATTACTTGACAATGAGGAGAAAATTAGAATATTTCATATAATAAAATACAAAAGAAATAGTGAGTGGATGACGTCATAGTTTCCTCATTTGCATAACAGCCAGGATGTGCATATAACTGTTTTATAAAATTAAGCGAAAGTTTAAAATATCATAACTTTCTTATTTTACATCCGATTTTGATGAAATTTTCAGTGTTATGCTTGTTGGATTTTTCTCTTATTATTCAAATCAACTTTTTGTTGGGGTGGACTTGTCCTTTAAATGTTTTTTTCAGCCCTTTCAAATGGACTAGGTTACAACGTAATTCCATGATTTTTATTTTTTTTTGTCACATACCTAGGTGAAGTACATGTACGCCATCTTTTGACAAGATGATGAAAGTGGACTGAACGAGCAAGAAAATAATGCTGAGCGCCTAGAATGCAGCTAGCAGTACAAGCTTCAGACCCGTTATTTCATGCGTAAACAAACCGGTTCATAAATAATATCGCACGCCCTCTTTAGGCCAAAATTGATTTTGTCGCTGATCGAAGGGCATCTACATGTACGTGAAGATAAAAAAAAATCCTTTTTTTTTAAAACAGCAAAGAGAAGTCACCAAAGGATCCATATGCCTGGTAAGTGCTATCACACAATGTGAAATTTAAATTTAATGTAATCTTTGTAAAGATTTGCATGTGTCGCGTGCATCATGTGCATTTGATATTCCTTCGCACGCGAGATGAAATGAACCCATGGGTGACGTCGTGCCTTGATTTTACCTACCTCGAGCGAAGTTTGTGCAGGCTCCACTCCACTTTTAACACTACCGCTACACTACGCTTCACCTACCCGAACTTCGAGAACTTACGTGATTATAAATAATTAGTGTTATACTGCTAATTATTGATAATCACGTAATAAATTTTAGTATTTGTGAAATAATAATTTTTATCTATAAATTGTTCTTCAAAACGGCATTGCTAACCGGATGTACGTCATACATAAGCGGTTCAAGGGTCAACCCTATTGTATTTGCGTTGTGTACATTTGGATCGAGGGATCTACACGACATCGGTCTGGTAAGAAACCTTTATTTTTAAAAACCTTCCTACGCATTAGGCGTAGAGATTAATAAAATCACAACAATATACGCATACCTGCCAACATTTGGAAATTGGAAACCCCAAATCTGGACAACCACCGGCTGGGGGTCGCCTAGTCCCCCAGCGGGGTCCAGGGGCAGCGCCCCTTGCGGGGGTTCAGAGGGCAGCGCCCCGCGAAGCTGTTGGATTTTAGCAACTATAAAGGCCAAGGGAACACAATTTTCATACTTGAAATGAATGTATTGAAGGTTGCAAAATCTTTTGAAATTCACTGTGGTGTAATCAAAGTGGGCTTGTACATTTTTATCATTTGTAAATTATTTGTATTTATTTGTAATTTATTTGTAAATTAATACAACAGCAAGTCTCTTAATTTTGATGTCACCCAACATTTTGCACTATTTACACTATACATATACCTACCTTTCAACTGAACTTAAATATTATTCTGTGGAACTTGAAGCACCTTCCTTCTGATGGAGTGCTTTGTACGTGGCTGTCTTTGCATTCTTGAGCACACTTACACTGTAAGAAGCGGCGTAGCATGTAATGTCTTAGACCAAAAGCTTCAGTCTCTGTATTTTGGTTGTTCCGCTGAACTGCGTTGGCTCACTCACCAATACATAGACTGAAGAGCTTGGAGGTCCGTACGTACAGACAACGTATTAGCAGTAATGTTAGATCTAACATTCGGCGGAAACCGATTTTCCGATCGTTTTTTTGTACATAAAATACCACATTATGAAAAAGAAATTACATTCATATTTTCGTAAAAATGTATAAAATTCAGAAATATTGTACCTTAGACCGCAGTTACCGCTATAATTCCTTTCAAATGATAATCGAAACATCGTCACCTTCGATCCTTTCGTTGGTCAACGTAAGTTGCCATCTTGGATGACGTCATCATCCTTACAGACGTATTTACCAGTCGCTATATATCGCGATTTGTGCCGCTGCTTTGCGCTCTTAGATGTGCGTGCGTTCGGAACTTGTCGCCCGCACTGATTCGCCAGGATATCGAAGATTAATCGAAAAGCCTAGACAAAAACACAATAACACATGTTCCGTGTGCGACGGCCAAGTCACTTTTTTTTCGTAGTGCGGTTCAGCAAACCATACTACATGTATTACCTATTACGCACTGCTGAACACTAAACTGCAGAGTGCATACTGTACACACGCTGTGCGAATCGCAGTACGTAGCATAGCATGAAGAAAAAATACGGCGGTAATATGATGACGCCCTCTTTCGGTTTAGTTTACAATGTTTTTTTTTCTCACATGAAATTTCAAAAATCGGGACGTCCCGATTTTTGGCCATTTGGAAGTTGTAAATCGGGACGATCCCGATAAAATCGGGACAGTTGGCAGGTCTGTATACGTGATTTTTATATTAAACATATCCTCATATCCTCTTAAACCAGGACAAATCATGTCTTGATAAATTGAGATTATCCTTGTTTATGGGGACAGTTTTTTTTCACTTACCCCTGCGGGACATAGACAGTAATTACGGGGATTGAGAGTGCTTAAAATAGATTCAGTGACCTCAATTCCCCCAGTTCACCGTCTATTTTTCATGACTTGCTGTCTTCCAATAATCTTGTTATATGAAACCTGATATGTTTACATTGACTAGCGCACTCAATTGATGTCGGCACTTGACAGGTGAATGAACTTTCCTAGATTTCTTGTGTGGAGAAATCTTTGAAAACTGAGACAGTCCCTGTATTCTGTAAACTGGGACATTCCCAATTTTTTGACCAGCGCCTACTCACTGTTAAAAGATGGATTTCCTAGGGAAATCCATCTTTGTTTACATGTGTCTCTTATACATATAGGGCGGTTCAAGACTCCAATGATGAAGAAGTATATGTCAAAGTATTTAATAAAGACATCATCATGGAGTCCTCAATACTAGCACGGCGGCATGTATCGAACCCTTGAGTAGCCAGGCAGCTTCTAGAGAGTAAAAATCATTTACTAACGTAAGGTTACTCTCATACGAAGCCAGGGCTTCTATCTTATAGACCCACACAAAGGAAGCCAAAACCTGAAACTTTCAACCCGAGATTTCTACTTTCCTTCTAAAAGATCTAGACCTAAATCATGTACATGGAATAAAACTTAATTTCCGACATTTCTACGCTCTCGTTGTTATTTTTAAACAAGAATTCATTTAAAAAAATGAAAAAATATTGTGAAAAGACGGAAGAGACTTGCCCGATGTTTAAGCCGCCATCTTGTTTCTTATTGTACTTCCCCAACGTTACGGACGCGAGCGTGAGAGCATAGAAATGTCGGAAATGAAGTTTTATCCCATGTACATGATTTAGAACTAGACTTTTTAGAAGGAAAGTAGAAATCTCGGGGGCAAAAGTTTCAGATTTTTTGCGGTACACGCAGATGAATAGGGAGGACTCCCTGGCTTCGTATGAGAGTAACCTTACGTTAGTAAATGATTTTTACTCTCTAGAAGCCTCCTAACCCAGGGAGCTCCCGCCCGCGCAGCGGGCGGGAGCCCAGGGGCTTACCGCGTATTTGACCATACTGACGGGACTAGGGTGATTTATGGTCTAAATATTTCTCCAAATGAATTGTGAAAACAGAAAGTATACAATTACCACGATTACATGGATGAAGGTCTAAGGAGTGGCAGTTTCCTGACATCTGGGCCACCCATGGGCTCATATCATCTCGAGTGCAAAGGAATATCATTCATAATAACGCGACACACACGACACATCCATATACTACTGGGCTTTCGCCCACATAAAACATCACATATAATTAGGGATTTCACATTTTGCTATGACACTTACCCAATCATTTAGATCCTTCCGTGACTTCTCCTTGAAGTTTCTTCTAAAATATATGTATATTTTCTTGATCTTTAGTGAAGATAAAATTTGGTCAGCGCCGATATCAATTTTCGTCTAAAGAGGGCGCGCGATTTATATTCATATCAAAGACACGACAAGGGAAAGACTAGGCACCTACACTATTTTACACGCAAATTGACGCAGGTCATTACGCAAAGTCCGTGAAGTGTCCAATCTTTTCATTGTAAAGACTTTGGTATATACCGTATTATTGATGTTCGTTAAAGCCTGTACTGCTGGTTTTGTTCCAGGCACGTATATTTTTTTCAATTTTTCTTTATTAGTCATCGTTTTAAATTAATTGCAGAAAAGTGTTGTCATCGCCAATAATAATATTGAATTATGTTTTTGACATGTTTGAAGGTATTTCATTTATTGGTGCCCATAATTAGTAAATTAATCATAAGAATTGCGCATTCAAAGAATTTAGACACAGTTATAAAATTACCGAGGAGCTGAATCAAGGTTGTGAAATTTATTAGCGCCACCAACGGGCCTCCTTGTATTTCCGTAGAAGAGACAAGCGAAGTTACTTTCCAGGCCGAGGTAAGCGAAATTTGCTCTTTTTGACCGATTATTAATATTATATTCAAATTACATTTAAAATTTTTTAATGTATTGCTACTTACCGGAAAGAGCCCCGGTGAGTAGCGAGAAGGAGTTTCGGCAAATACACTACTCAAAAAAAGTTAAGGACCACTTTTTAAAACGTACATAAAGATTTTATACAAGGTGTTTTATTTCTGGAAATACCTCAGTACAACTGTCCTAAATGTCCTTAAACACGCTGTAATCAATTTCACGCATGGGTGGTTTCAGTTGTTGCACAATGTCTCTCGCATCACTGCACATCCTGAAAAGTGGGCCCCGAGGGGTATCAGCTACCGACATGAAGTGGTAAAAACGAATGTCTGAGTGTCACCACCTCCTGCAGCAATAACGGCTTCACAGCGCTGTCTCATGGAGCTGATGAGGCGATTGATGTCTCTGACGTCCAGTGCATCCCATGCAGCCTCCAGAGCCACACCCAGCTGCTGCAGTCCAAGTGGATGGGCTTCGAGCTGCTCGAGACTCCTCCCCATCATGTCCCAGACGTGCTCTATCGGGTTTAAGTCCGGGGACCTCGCTGGCCACTCCATACGCTCAATCCCCTGGCCCTCAAGGAACTCGGTCACCACCCTAGCTCGGTGGGCACCGGCATTGTCATCCATGAAAATGATGTTTTGTCCCACATTTTCTGCAAATGGCACCACTTTAGGTTCAAGGACCTCATCCCTGTACCTCACTCCTGTCATTGCTCCCCCTGGGACCACGTAGAGACGAGTACGGTTGGCGTAGGTGATGCCTCCCCACACCATGACGCTGCCTCCCCCATAACGGTCATGTTCTGCAATACAGGGGTCTGCAAATCTCTCTCCTGGTCGCCTCCAGACTCTCGAACGTCCATCATTGTGGTCAAGGGAAAATCTGCTCTCATCTGTGAACAGAACTCTACGCCATTGCTGTCTGGTCCATCTGACATGCTCCCGGGCCCAGTTGAGACGAATTCTTCTGTGAGCAGGGGTGAGTGGGACACACTGAGCTGGCCGTCTGGCATGCATATTGGCTCTGTGAAGTCGGTTACGGATTGTTTGAGTGGAAACAATCACTCCAGTTGCTGCAGCGAAGTCATTGTTGAGGCGGCGTGCACTGTGAAAGCGGTTGCGGAGGCTGAGATTCGTCAAGTAGCGATCATCTCTAGGGGTTGTCGAAACTGGTCGGCCACTGCGGGGTCTCTCGGAGTATAGCCCTGTCTCTCGGTGTCTTTGATTTGCTCTGCTAATGACACTGTGTGACACGCCCATCATTCTGGCTACTCTTCGCTGACTGAGGCCAGCTTCCAGCATCCCTAGGGCTCTGGCTACATCTGTTTCACTTAGGTGGTGTCTTGGCATTGCTGTTGTAGGAAAGTTGTTTATTGTACAGACTAAAGACGGAAAATGCTTTGGAAGCCACTTTTGTACGGGCACATTGCAATGATGCAAGAGACATGAAAGAACTGCATGTGTGAAATTGATTTCATTGTGTTTGATGGCATCCTGGACAGCTGTATCTTGGCATTGCTGTTGTCAGCAATTTGTTGATTGTAGAGACTAAAGACAGAAAATGCATTTGAATCCACATTTGTACCACTTCACAATGGGCCCACTTTTCAGGATATGCAATAATGCGAGAGACATCATGCAACAACTGAAACCACCCATGTGTGAAATTGTTACAGGGTGTTTGAGGAGATTCAAGACAGCCATATTCGGGTATTTCTAGAAATACAACACCCGGTTTGAAAATTGTATACACACATTAAAAAGTGGTCCTTAACTTTTTTTGAGTAGTGTATTACTTCAGCAATGAAGCGATGTTTGCCGACTACTTCGAAATCAAGGGACAAACACGGTTCGGTGTACGAGGTTAGTATATATATACTAATACTACTAACCTCGTACTACTACTAGTGTGAGTGATCTGGGCACAGACTGGAACCTCAAAAAACGAAAAGTTCTCTCCTTCTACCCCAGTCTCGATCGGCCACTTTGTTACGGTTTTTAACAACAAGTGGAATGCCTCTGGCCGTCTCACCTGCATCACGCGATTCAATATAGCAGCAGTGCTGATTTTGAAAACTACTATAACTCGCACAAGATGTTCAGTGATACTTGGTTACTCTTATTTCCACGTTTTATGAACTAGACCAATACACTTATAGAGATATGATGGCAATTCAACAAATACCCCCAACGTGGCCAAAGTTCTTTGACCTTACATGACCTTTGACCTTGATCATGTGACCTGAAACTCGCACAGGATGTTCAGTGATACTTGATTACTATTATGTCCAAGTTTTATGAACTAGACCAACACACTTTCAAATTTATGGCTGTAATTCAACAAATACCCCAATTTGGCCAAAGTTCATTGACCCTAAATGACCTTTGACCTTGATCATGTGACCTGAAACTTGCACAGGATGTTCAGTAATACTTGATTACTATTATGTCCAAGTTTCATGAATCAGATCCATAAACTTTCAAAGTTATGATGGTAATTCAACAGATACCCCCAATTCGGCCAAAGTTCATTGACCCTAAATGACCTTTGACCTTGGTCATGTGATGTGAAACTCATGCAGGATGTTCAGTGATACTTGATTAACCTTATGTATAAGTTTCATGAACTAGGTCCATATATTTTCTAAGTTATGATGACATTTCAAAAACTTAACCTTAGGTTAAGATTTTGATGTTGATTCCCCCAACATGGTCTAAGTTCATTGACCCTAAATGACCTTTGACCTTGGTCATGTGACATGAAACTCAGGCAGGATGTTCAGTAATACTTGATTGACCTTATGGCCAAGTTTCATGAACTAGGTCCATATACTTTCTAAGTTATGCTGTCATTTCAAAAACTTAACCTCAGGTTAAGATTTGGTGTTGACGCCGCCACCGCCGTCGCCGCCGCCGTCGGAAAAGCGGCGCCTATAGTCTCACTCTGCTATGCAGGTGAGACAAAAATGGCCGATCGAGACGGGGATAGAAGGAGAGAACTTTTCGTTTTTTTGAGGTTCCAATCTGTGCCCAGATGTCAGGAAACTGCCACTCGTTAGACCTTCATCCATATAAATATAATCGTGGTAATTGTAGGGTGTCTGAAGCCACACTGAAAAGTGTCAGCATAAGACAGGCTGATTTAGGGGAAAATGTGGCACATTTTTTTCGGGAAGTTCAGGCTACTAGAAAAACGTGATCTGAATTGATTATTAACTTGTGTTTGGCATGTATGGAAAGAGAAAATTCAGGGGCTTCTTTTGACAGTAAGGACAAGTTTATATGATCATTTGAATTGAGGATTTAGAGATAAATTGCAAACCCTTATTTTTGTGTGTGTTGAGATTGCCATTTCCCCATGCGTTTTCTATGGGAAAATGAAATTTCTGTTTTGCACAATTTTGCACTTTGTCGCAATTTTTCATTGTGATCTGGTTTCCAAATCTTTATAAAAATCATACCATCAGAAAGAGCATAAAAAATCCTATTGGACTCTTTATGGACAAGTTTTTGGCATTAATAATAAATTTATAACACTTAACAGCTCTCGGAAGCTAAAAATTTGGATTTGTGTGTGTCCATTTCTTAACTACACAGTCTATGGCAGAGAAATGCTGAAAATTGACCCAATTTCATTCTTCTTTTTAGTAGCCAATAATCAGATTTTTTTCAAAAATGTTACATTTCTGTCAGTCTGAAGGTCATTTCTCTTCAAATTCACAAAGAAAATGTGATATTTTCTTGAAATAAGAAAAATAATATTTTTCTCCAAACACCCTAGTAATTGTCACTCACACAACATGCGAGGTTAGTACGGTATACTAACCTCGCACAACACATGTGATTTCATAGTGCATTTTGACGTTTTCATTCATCACACGAATGTGAGGGACTAAACTACGCCAAGCCTTTCAATATTTGTCCACTATGTTAATCTTGATCGTATTATTTGAAAAAGGAATTATAAATTATTTATTAAGGTGTTTTTATCGCTTACCTCCAAATCTCAACCAGGATACTTCGTTCGATCCGTCCTTGGTCATCCTCATACTGCGGTGGAAATTACGCAAACAACAATCGAAATGCGAAATTTTCCTATCGAACATTCTCGATTCAAGTCGTAGGGGAGGGAGAAAGGAAAGAAAAGAAGGGAAAGGAAAAAGCGAGAAAGGGAATGGAGGGGGCGGTAAAGGAAAGGAGAGACAATGAAAGACAGATCAGGGGAGGGGGAAAGGTAAAGGAGAGAGAGAGAAAAGGAGACCATAAAATAGAAAGAAAACAAAAGAAAGGAAGAGGGGAAGGGAGAGGGAAAGAAAAATGGAAAGAGCGAGAAAAGAGTAGGGGAGGGAGAAAGGAAATAAAAGAAGGGAAAGGAAAAGCGAAAAAGGGAAGGGAAAGGGAGAGAAGAAAAGAAGGGAGAACGAAAATGGGGAAAGGGAGAAGGAGAGGGGATGATGAAGGGGATAGGAAAATGTCAAGTTTGAAGATCTGAATATTAACACTAAAACAAAATTAGACTCCCATGTTTTATTTATAAAAATACCATCTTTTTCATGATTATAAAGGTTCAACGTCCCTGTTCTAGGTCTAAACTTCAACATAAATCTACTGGCGCTTCGCGCTTGAATTCTGGAGGTCATTCCTCTTTTAAAAGTATAGGTAATCTGTCGGACTTTTCAAATCCCAAATTTAAATCTTAAGCGCAAATGCCCTCGCATTATTTTTCATTTAGATACAGTCCTGTCATCAATATAAAAAACTCTAAGCGCGAGCTTCGCGCTGGCATCATTTTTGTAAGTGACATTTATGATGTTGTTCATATTTTAAAAATGTCCATTTGTTGAGGTTTAAATGTCCAAAAGTTCAGCGCTCGCATAATTTGTAAGGTAAATAGGCCTACCCTTTTAATTGTTATACAAAGGCGCTTATACAACGTCCAGAATGCAGTTCGGAATATTGAAAATAACTATTGGTCCCGCTATTTCTGCCCGTGCGACAAGCATTTATCATTTTGAATCATGAGATTCACCTTTAAAATATGATGAAAAAGTATCGTTAAGACTGAATTAAGAAAAAAAGAAGCTCACGTTTCACGCTCGCATTTTGATCCGTTAGCTTAATTGTGATAATAATGGTGACTTCGTTAATATATCTTAGCGGACATGTCCACCTTTTGGTGCTTCAAGAAAAATAAACACAACACACAAATAATAATAGAAAACGAACAAGGATAGAATAGATAGTTACCTATCCCACTCATGAATTCTTATTTAACAGTCCCCAAAACGTCTTTTTCGTGTTAGCTTATTTCATATACATATGTATATATAGGTCTCCTCATCATGGTTATAAAAAGTGCTCAGAATGTTTTATTTTCAAGTCCTTGTATCAGAATTTTCAGCTCGGGCAGCTCTATCGCATTTTGATTACTATCCTGTTGATTTATTTACTTGAACAAAATATTTAAAATGTCCAGCTTTTAGAACAGATATAAAAAAAAAGGTATTCACCTTTGATCATAGATGAGGAAGAAGAAAAAAGTGCAAAAAAATAGGAAACAAACTAACGAATTAATGTGACATAATTTTTCTTCATTTCAAGGCGACTCTTTACATTTCATCATCGCTGATGGCGCTACAATAGAAAATACCGCTTGACAGCAAAAAAAAAAACAGAAAGAGGAAAATAATGCTGAGCGTCTAAAATGCAGCTAGCAGTACAAGCTGCAGAACCGTAAACAAACATCTTGTGAATAATATCGCGCGCCCTCTTTAAGCAAAAGTTTACAACCACGATTACCCTGCGGTATCTACGTGAAGATCACGAGAAAATGCTTTTTTTTTCTTAAAAACACACCAAAGAGAAGACAAGAAACGATCCATATAGTTCGGTAAGTGTCATAGCACAATTAGAAATATTATTTTTAAAGGAATGGCATAGTTATTTCAGTAAAAAGGGTGCGAAAAATTTGCGTGCACCATGTGCATATGAATCCTTCGCACGCGAGATGCATTGATCCCATGAGTGAGTAATTGTATACTTTCTGTTTTCACAATTCATTTGGAGAAATATTTAGACCATAAATCACCCTAGTCCTGTGAGTATGGTCAAATACACGGTAAGCCCCTGGGCTCCCTGGGTTAGAAGCCGCCCACTCATGGGATCAATGCATCTCGCGTGCGAAGGATTCATATGCACATGGTGCACGCGAATTTTTCACACCCTTTTTACTAAAATAACTAAGCCATTCCTTTTAAAATAATGTTTCTAATTGTGCTATGACACTTACCGAACCATATGGATCGTTTCTTGTCTTCTCTTTGGTGTGTTTTTAAGAAAAAAAATGCATTTTCTCGTGATCTTCACGTAGATACCGCAGGGTAATTGTGGTTGTAAACTTTTGCTTAAAGAGGGCGCGCGATATTATTCACAAGATGTTTGTGGTTCCACGAGCCTAATTACATCAGGAGGGCTAAAGATATTCGTTCGACCCAACCCATTCGAATTTTTGTCAATTTGATATTGCTGATTGACAAAAATGTATGAATGTGATTCAAAATCTAACACTGATTCTAGAAATGGTAACTACTGAACTTACTTCGCCCAAATTGGGAAGATAAATAAGTGACTTGGAACTTTTTTTTGACTGGCGGAATAATTAGGGCTATTTTACTGTTTCAGTTGATGAATTCGATCGATTCATAGTTATCTTCATAAATGGCGATTTATTTTTAAAATGAGCTGGCTACGGTACCCTTTCCTGGTCAGATTTGGAATGTCAGATATATATCCAATCCATTGGTAGTAAACATTCCACCCTCTAATTTCACATTTATTTTTTATGAATTTTTCAAAAGTGCCATTTTAACACACAAGTCTATGGGGAATGTTTTACGCGCGTGACACCTTGTTTACGGTTCTGCAGCTTGTACTGCTAGCTGCATTTTAGACGCTCAGCATTATTTTCCTCTTTCTGTTTTTTTTTTGCTGTCAAGCGGTATTTTCTATTGTAGCGCCATCAGCGATGATGAAATGTAAAGAGTCGCCTTGAAATGAAGAAAAATTATGTCACATTAATTCGTTAGTTTGTTTCCTATTTTTTTTCACTTTTTTCTTCTTCCTCATCTATGATCAAAGGTGAATACCTTTTTTTTGATATAGATGTTCTAAAAGCTGGACATTTTAAATATTTTGTTCAAGTAAATAAATTAACAGGATAGTAATCAAAATGCGATAGAGCTGCCCGAGCTGAAGATTCTGATACAAGGACTTGAAAATAAAACATTCTGAGCACTTTTTATAACCATGATGAGGAGACCTATATATATATATATATATATATATATATATATATATATATATATATATATATATATATATATATGTGTGTGAAGTTATACGTGTACTACAGCTTTGGCAACTCTTTTATTTAAATATTGTGTGAAAGATATATATATATATATATATATATATATATATATATATATATATATATAAAATGCTTGATTTATTTACGCCCGTATATATATATATATATATTTATATATATATATATGTATATGAAATAAGCTAACACGAAAAAAATACGTTTTGGGGACTGTTAAATAAGAATTCATGAGTGGGATAGGTAACTATCTATTCTATTCTTGTTCGTTTTTCTATTATTATTTGTGTGTTGTGTTTATTTTTCTTGAAGCACCAAAAGGTGGACATGTCCGCTAAGATATATTAACGAAGTCACCATTATTATCACAAGCTAACGGATCAATTAAAATGTGAGCGTGAAACGTAAGCTTCTTTTTTTCTTAATTCAGTCTTAACGATACTTTTTCATCATATTTTAAAGGTGAATCTCATGATTCAAAATGATAAATGCTTGTCGCACGGGCAGAAATAGCGGGACCAATAGTTATTTTCAATATTCCGAACTGCATTCTGGACGTTGTATAAGCGCCTTTGTATAACAATTAAAAGGGTAGGTCTATTTACCTTACAAATTATGCGAGCGCTGAACTTTTGGACATTTAAACCTCAACAAATGGACATTTTTTAAATATGAACAACATCATAAATGTCACTTACAAAAATGATGCCAGCGCGAAGCTCGCGCTTAGAGTTTTTGATATTGATGACAGGACTGTATCTAAATGAAAAATAATGCGAGGGCATTTGCGCTTAAGATTTAAATTTGGGATTTGAAAAGTCCGACAGATTACCTATACTTTTAAAAGAGGAATGACCTCCAGAATTCAAGCGCGAAGCGCCAGTAGATTTATGTTGAAGTTTAGACCTAGAACAGGGACGTTGAACCTTTATAATCATGAAAAAGATGGTATTTTTATAAATAAAACATGGGAGTCTAATTTTGTTTTAGTGTTAATATTCAGATCTTCAAACTTGACATTTTCCTATCCCCTTCATTATCCCCTCTCCTTCTCCCTTTCCCCATTTTCGTTCTCCCTTCTTTTCTTCTCTCCCTTTCCCTTCCCCTTTTTCGCTTTTCCTTTCCCTTCTTTTCTTTCCTTTCTCCCTCCCCTACTCTTTTCTCGCTCTTTCCATTTTTCTTTCCCTCTCCCTTCCCCTCTTCCTTTCTTTTGTTTTCTTTCTATTTTATGGTCTCCTTTTCCCTCTCTCTCCTCTACTTTTCCCCCTCCCCTGATCTGTCTTTTATTGTCTCTCCTTTCCTTTCCCGCCCCCTCCATTCCCTTTCTCGCTTTTTCCTTTCCCTTCTTTTCTTTCCTTTCTCCCTCCCCTATATACTCTTTTCTCGCTCTTTCCATTTTTCTTTCCCTCTCCCTTCCCCTCTTCCTTTCCTTTGTTTTCTTTCTATTTTATGGTCTCCTTTTCCCTCTCTCTCCTCTACCTTTCCCCCTCCCTTTTCCTTTCCCTTTCCCTCTCCTTTTTTGTGCAAACATTAACACGAACATCTTGCTTCCTACACACACACACAAACGCCCGCAATCTAACACACGTAATGCGAAACAATCGGGACATTATCATTTTGTTCATACATATATATGTATATTTTCTCAATGAACATTTTCATCTATTTAAAGCTTTGAAAATTATCAAACAATGATTCCACAGGCGAAATCTCAATGATCATTAGAAAGGTACTTTACCCATTTTCATTTTATGTCATTGTGATTATTCCATACTAAGGCAACATATTTTGGATATAAAAATACGTGAAGGATATATGTTCCTCTTCTGTTTTATACTTTAACAGAAAACATTTTGTTCAACCAAATTATGATTTGTATTTCCAAGTTCCATGTAATATTTTCATCGGAAAATCTCTTAAAGGTCAAGTACACCCCAGAAAAAATTGTTTGAATAAATAGAGAACTATGTTGATTTTTGGTACAATTTCCTATTATGCGCCGACGACTTGAATCGAGAATGTTCGATAGGAAAATTTCGCATTTCGATTGTTGTTTGCGTAATTTCCACCGCAGTACGAAGGATGACTAAGGACGGACCGAGCGAAGTATCCTGGTTGAGATTTGGAGGTAAGCGATAAAAACACTTTAATAAATAATTTATGATTGCTTTTTGCAATAAACTTGATCATACGATCAAGATAAACATAGTGGACAAATATTGAAAGGTTTAGCGTAGTTTAGTCCCTCACATTCGTGTGATGGATGAAAACGTCAAAATGCACTATGAAATCACATGTGTTGTGCGAGGTTAGTATACTAACCTCGCATGTTGTGTGAGTGGAAGCCGCCTGGCTACCCTTGCCTTGGCTTGAGTGGGCTAGGCCTACGGAACACCATCATAAAAATGAACATATGGGACTACAGTCCAAAAAACGTATAGCTGGGGCGTATAATTTCCATTGACATATGCAATTTTAGCGTAGCTTACCATTGTAATACGCAGAAAATCGATGAATGAGGCACAAGGTTCTAAGAAAATCATGGATTTGGTTCCAAAAAGCTAAGCAAGGGGAAACTTAGGCCTTGAATCCCTGGCCTTGGCTTGATCCTGATCCAAGGGGAGGCTATATCGATGCAGTTGTTTACAAAAATTAATTGATGAACGCGCAATGAGGTGGCGCTCTTTCTCCTGTTTTCCCTATCTAAAATTATAGCATTAATTTGTATAGCGCAGCTTTTACATGAATATATTTAGCTGCGGCTTGTTAATTTAGAACTCTTTTTACTTAATTCTACCAGGGACGTGAGAGGGAGACACGTCACTGATTCTACACAGCAAATTTTATCTAAAGAAATATGTTTTTAATTTTGATTTGAAGATAGTCAATGATGGAGAGCTTATATAGCAGACTTTTCTACCATAGTTTGGGCAAGAAGATTCTATGATATGGAGTTCCAACAGGCAACAAATGTATTCAAGCAGATGTTCA
This sequence comes from Lytechinus pictus, assembly GCF_037042905.1. NCBI lineage: Eukaryota > Metazoa > Echinodermata > Echinoidea > Temnopleuroida > Toxopneustidae > Lytechinus > Lytechinus pictus. The sequence continues at coordinate 655,528 of NC_087245.1, read as the reverse complement.
TTTCTAAAGAAGCACAAAAGAAAGAACGGCAATAAGAACCTTTTGATGTCCGCCTTCGAAGCCGCCAGTTTCAGTGAAGAAATCCGAGGGGTGAAATTTTACGAATATCCATTTGTATCAATTTTCCATCTTTCATATTATAATAAACAAACTGAAATTTGAATGCATGACAAAACATCAATAACCAAGCACTATTACGAAAAGATATTTGCCCAGACTATATCAATTAACCTTTATTGGCGAAAAAAAGACAGAATTTGACCTTTACTGAAACCAGATTTAAACACTTTTTCGATCGTTTGCGGCGAATAAAAATTTCAAATGTGGTCGGTGGAATATTGTTGTTCATTACTGTATGCCAGATGAGTGCCCGCACATGTCCAGTCGAGCAAATTTGAGTCATATTTCAGGACATATTGCATAGTTTATTTTCGCATGCCTCCGAATTATGTACTACACATATAACCAGACCAAGATCATGAAGATGCCGCGAAAAAGTAATTATCATCACAAAAGCATATTTCCCTTTATGTATTACCTATAGCTGCGAGTCATGCGGGAATCATTTGTCTACAAAATTGCAAGAGATGTTGAGCAAAGTGCATGCCTGACATACTTTCTGCTGGCGGCTTTTAACCTTGTTCAAAGAGATTTAATATGCTGTTACTCCATCTCATTTGAAACCTCCTTGGTTTGGGGCAGCAAGAGCAAATGCGCACGATCACCAAGTGTGACTTTTGTTTTGTGAAGGGAGATATGGAACAATAATTTATCTGTGAAACTTCGCAGGCTTAGATTATATATGCAATTCTTCAATAACTTGAACTTTGAAGAGGAATCGGATTCGACACTCTATCCGAAATCATGTAGGCCTATACACAGGCAGCGGACAAGGGGGCGGGGTTGCGGGGAGTCCAGCAATTTTTTTTAGTAACCATGTAGATGTAACCCCTACCCACGCACACACACGTCAAAATGGCCATCGATCATCTAGCTATAGTGCAAAATTATATTTTCCTTTCTCAATGATCGTTTGTACAAAATGTATAATTCTGTGATACTGGTTTTTGCTCTTGAGACTTATAATTGTTATTGTATACATGTATTTGACTTGAGAGTAGACAATAAAAACATGTTATAAAACAAAAAATAATAATAACTAGAAAAATAAATTATGTTCAACCATGCATTCCCCCCTCAGTGTGAAATTGTTCCGCAGCCCATGGGTACAATCAAACAAACGAAAGACGAGAATCATTATATGTATCATCAAATAAGATAAAATAAAATGAAGTTATGGCATTTATATTGGTTCATTATTTTTATGAAATGATGTAATCATGCGATCTTCAATAATCTTCAATTAAATCCCGGCCGAGTAAAAACATTTGAATGTTTGAATTCAACTCTATACAGTAATTCTTGTCATCTATTATACCGGTAGATAGAAAGAAACAACATTGTGACAACACATATAGGCCAACATGACAAAAGTAGTATATATCACTACTAAACCATTGCTATATAGCCCGTGAGCAAGGAATTTCATCGACAATGCTCTTTTATCCTGCATTCAAATAAATGGAAATGCTATACGCATTCTTGATAACTATAGGTGTGAACTTGTTAAAAAAAAAACGAGAGATGGTAGTATGAACACGGCCATATACCCCCGTATTATATAGCTGAGGCGTCGATCCATGGGGGGCGATCGCCCCACCGATGAAAATATGGGGGCAAACATAACGTTTTGCCCCCTCTATAATTACGGATGTGCAAAAATAAAACAAGATTGTAATGTTACACAGAAATCGGCAAGCGAGATTGAGATACACAACTCGTTCTTTATTTAAAATCGTGCTCAAAATGTCCGCTTTTCAGATTGGAATATAAACATTTTCAGCTCACGCTTCGCTCTCGCATAATTTCTTTAGCAAAAAAAACCCATACTTTTCATGATTAAATAGGTGAATAGAATGTCCCGTTTTTAGTTCTAACCCTCAAAAGAACTCCCGCTTCGATATGCAATAATCGTCTATTGGATATATATCTTGCTCTTTATTAAACACGTCCATTAAACTGTCATTTTTTTTCAGATCGAAATATCAAAAATTTCAGCTCGCGCGCTTTGCGCTCGCATTCATTATTCTTTGAGATACCCATCTTAATAATTGGTACAAAAAATGCTTAGCATATCAAGCTTTCAGGTCACCATATAAAGGATTTCAGCTTACTCTCTGCACTCGCATTATCTGTTTAGTGAGATATTTATCCTCCTCATGAGTCACTACAAACAGCCCTAAACAGGTACCTGTTTCCTGTTTTCAGGTTAGTATACTAAAAAATTTCAGCTCGCGCTTTGCGCTCGCATTAATTTGTTGGTGAGATATTTGTCTCTTTCACGAGTCATATATATATATATATATATATATATATATATATATATATATATATATATATATATATGTATGTATATATATATGTGTGTGTGTGTGTGTGTGAAGCCATACATGCACAACAGCCCCGACAACTCCTCTATTTAAACACCGTGTGAAAGAAATGGATGAAGAGAACAATAGTAGGCCTAACTTAAATCAAGGTTCCCCAGAGCTATCTACCCTTTGGAAAAATTGGTGACGCCGAAAAAATGTCTCTGCCGGGAATCGAACCCGGGCCCCCAGCTTTGAACGCCGGTGCCTTAACCACTAGACCACAAAATCGGATGTAAAATAAGAAAGTTATGGCATTTTAAAGTTTCGCTTATTTTTCACAAAACAATGATATGCACAACTCAGTGACATGCAAATGAGTCAGTCGATGATGTCTATCACTCACTATTTCTTTTGTTTTCTATTGTTTGAATTATACAATATTTCATTTTTTACAGATTTGACCATAGGGACCGACTTGACAGAACCATATAGTATTAAACAATGCTAATTCCAGATGAATAGGGAGGAATTAATCACCTTTTCACTTGACAATGAAGAGAAAATTAGAATATTTCATATTTCATATAATAAAATACAAAAGAAATAGTGAGTGGATGACGTCATCAGTCTCCTCATTTGCATACTGACCAGGATGTGCGTATAACTGTTTTATGAAATTAAGCGAAACTTTAAAATGTCATAACTTTCTTATTTTACATCCGATTTTGATGAAATTTTCAGTGTTACGCTTGTTGGATTTTTCTCTTTTTATTCAAATAATTTTGTTGGGTTGGACTTGTCCTTTAATATATTTTTACATGAGCGTGTAGGTAATTTTATAAGCTACCCTCTGAGTAAATGTTATGGACGTATATTTTATGTCATGCTTCAGTGAGCACCGCCAGAAGGCAAAATTGTCACTTTTCAAAAGTCACAAGCCAAATATCACGATTTTGATTCCTTTTTATTTGAACGAATTCCACATTCTCATCATGAAAAATAGTCAAGAGGCTTGTAAAAGGTACTTTCTAAAAGACGAAACATTTTTTTGGCTAAATTTCACGGTTAAATATAAACACAAGTCCAAATTTGCTATAATTGGATTTTTACACATTTCTATCGATAAAAAAGATCGAATATGATGACAGTTATTTTTTGGAAGAGTATCTTCAACAATATTCATCATTTCACGGTTCAATGAACATTCAAAGAAAACAAAAAATACGATTTTCAAATATCATAGGCAAGTATTGTTTCATTTTGGGAACTGAAATTTTCATATCAACTTTTTTTCATTGTGCCATGACCAATTAACATGCTTCAATGATTCAACGGCGTTTAATTAAACATTCACGCTTGAATGAACATGTGGAATGTGATTAGCTCTTTTTTACGTTATTGGAAAAAATGCAATTGCTGACTATGGATATCTGTTACAAACCTTGCATAGTTCATTTGATTTGATTTTTATGAAGATCCCGATGTCTAATGCATCAGTGAGCACACACTGTTCGAAAATTACGCAAATGAGAAGAAAGTTCAAGGCCTTGGCCCCACTCTGTGCCGTATCGAATGGTTATTTTGGTGTGCGTGCCTTTTGGATAGTGTTACTCTGAAGCCATGTGCAAAGTTTCATGAAATAACTGTTGGCAGAAGTAACAAAAACCGTCCATGAAACAAACCCTCATTTCACATTTGTTAAAATTTTGACTTCCTCTCTCATAATTTATATACATTGTGTACATTATGGGTGCATATATGTTTAAGAATAAGTAACCCCTTATTCAATATGGTGGAACTTTTTTTCAAGGCTGTCTTTAGTAATGTCATTTGGCAGTAAGTTCATCAACCTATGGGCAGAATTCTGTGCAAAACTGAAATCGATTTGTTTATTTATGGATGAGTGAGCACGCATCAAATTGGGAAAAGGGGTATTTTCAATGCCACAGACTAATTTTAAAGGAATAAAGTGAATAATGGGGAAAAATTCGGTTTCAAATGTGACTTAATTGCTGTTGTTTTTATCATCCATCATTTCTATCACCACACGCTTTCCGAACTTTTAACATTTTCATGGTTGAGCGAGCACATTCGAAAACATGGGAATGAATACTCTTTATACTGCATAAAATGTATTCTTTTCCAACAATTTCTCAGGATCAGTTGAATGTATGGACAAATCAGTGGTGGGTCCAGAATTTTAAAATGGGGGAGGGGCCTATAATCGGGGGAGTAACCAACATTTTCAAATTTTAACATGTTCTAACAAGTTGTAGAGGATACTACCATAAACCCCTATGATGATACGACACAATACATTGTGCTCACTCAACCATGAACATACAATATCTAAATTGTGTGTGGAGTGGCTAAATGATGGATAGTAAAACAGCATTAACACTATAAAATTCACCTAAAAACAACTTTTGCCCATCTTTGTATTTACGCAATCTGGAAAACGACTCTTTGTGACTTTCAAAAATTGTCATTTTTAATTCAATCTTTAATTACTCATGCATGACTCAACCGATTAATCTCATTTTTCCCCAGGAGTTGCCTAATAAGTGTAAAGAACCACGATATTTCATATCTCAAAATAATTCCGTTCAAAAGTTACAGCAATTTGATTTAGGGGGGACTTACTTTTTTTGTTGTGTATATATATATATATATATATATATATATATATATATATATATATATATATGTTAAACAAGTGCACACCTAGTTATCAACAATGCATATAGCATTTCCATTTATTTTAAAGCAGGAGAAAAGAGCATTGTAGATTAAATAAATGCCTTGCTCACCGGGCTTGCTCACGGGCATAGGTGCCGCGGCCGGGGATCGAACCCCGGACTTTCCATGTATAGCTAGGCGCCTTAGACCACTCGGTCACGGCACTTCCAATATATTGCTATATCATCCCCCCCCCCCCACACACACACACACTGCTCAGATCGGATTTACGCCAGAGTTTAACCCTCCCTACTTTTTTCCAAATCCGTTTACAAAATCGCAAAAATTACCATCTAATTGTGATACCTTTTGCATCGTCAGCCCCCTCCCTCCCCCACTGAAAAAAAAAACATTTTGCGGCCCCTGACAGAGAGGAGAAGGAAGAAGAAGGTCTGAGAGGGAAAGAGGATGGAAGTTAAAAAGATCAGGTGGTCATCATCCTTTAAGTTTCTATGATGGGAAGGTTAAGGTTTACAGCGAAACGAATGAGATGGACTCTGATGGAGGCGTCGTCCCGAAAAGACAGGGCTAGAGCCAAGGAGATGAATGTAGTCCCCATCCTCAGGGGCACATAGCCTGCATCTGGGATCTTCCGATAATTGCCAAACGTTGCTGAATGTATATGGTATAGGTAGAGGTGAAAAGTTGGGCTCATATGCAACACGAAGATGTGGAGAAAGTAAGGAAGGATACAAGAGATTTGTCTTGGGAAGCATTGCAAGGTTTCTCTAAAGGAAGAGGGAAATTAAGACATTGCAATCCCGCGCCTCCACCATTAATCCAGAATTATGTAGCTCTTTTACAGGTAGATTTCCAACTTGAGTGTGTAGAGTATAGAGAGAAGGCATGTTGTGGAGAGCAGCTTGGTCCAGGTATATGATGACAGTGGGAGTTTGGACATAGACAGCATGGAGAAGTGAACGGAACTCAAATCTGGAATGATCTATATTGAGGACTTGGCCATTTTAACTAAAAAAAATCAAAAAATCCACCAAAGGTATGCACCAAAACCTACAATTTCATTTGAAAAAATACAAAAACGCCCTAATGACAAGCTCGGTCGCCTCGCTCCCTCGCTTACGATTTTTTTTCTCGAAAAAGTTTGCACAGGCTACCCCGGTCCCAGCGAAAAAAATCTGCGCATACGGCATTGCTATTCTATTATACACAGCAATTTAAGAATATAACATTTAATGCATGGATAACTGAAGCTCGTACGCAGTCAGGTCGTTTTGTTTTAAGTTCAAAACTTGTCTAATTTCATTTCCTGCGTCTTTCGGAGGAGTCATGTACGTATGGTAAATGAATGTATGTCAACTACAGAAACCAATGCCTTATTATCAATGAGTGAACAATTTGAGGGGGCACATATCATGCGAGGGAATTTCCAAGTGAGTAGTCGCAATCGAGCGAAATAAGTGAGCGAGCAAAAATAACCCTTTTAAATTAAAATATAATTTTGTGACATTTTTTAAACACAATGTCCAGAAATTATAATCATATATTTTACCCTTTGCCCTTTCATTTCCCTTCACCTTTTTAAGGGAAAGCCCCGCCCCATGGTAGCTGGTAGACGGAGAGAGGTGACACGATATTTGCTCCAACGACAATATTATTCCGGGCTTATAGGTCCGTAGTGTTAAGTTGGATTTGCTTTCTAATAGGGTTTTATGTTAGGTTTATGTTTAGGGTATAGTGTTGAAATCCACTAGGGTTGAAGTTAGTTATTTGATTAGTGTGTTGAATTTATAACGGACCAATCGTCGTCGAAGCAAATGTCATCGAACCAGCTATAGATGATTTGACTTGAACATAATGTGTACACAACATACACTTATTGTGTCGAACACGAAATTTTGACACAATAAAGCATGTGTATTAACCGGGCATGGTATCAGCATGGAGCTATTACATGGTATCAGTGTCAAAGTCTATAGTCCGTGAACAATAAACAGTCAATAGGGCAGGGGCCGCGGAAGCGGGGGGGGGGGGGGGGGCTGGGGGGCTTCAGCAGCCCCCAACTTTTTTCCAAAACCGTGTACGGAAACGTAAAAATGCCATATGATTGTGATTTTTTGCATGGTCAGCCCCCCCCCCCCACTTTGAAAACCGTTTCGCGGCCCCTGTAATGGAGTATCAAGAATGTATATCCATGCTCCTATCCATGGTTTCCATTCTTATCCAACATCCAGCATACAGCAGCTATATAGTGCACGCCTGCTATTTATAACTTTTATGCTGAGAAGATGAATAAATCGAATTAAAATAAACATTATATTGTAGATGGACACGAGAGAGGGGGGGGGGGGGGCAGGGGGAGGGTGGGGGAGAGGGGGAGAGGGGGAGAGGGAGCAAATACATTATCAGGGAGAAACTCAAATACATATATCTAGTAGTAAGTTTCATTACCCCCGCTCCCCCCAAAAAAAGAAATAATGATAATAAAAATAAGAAGAAAATAAATAAATAGAAAAATAGAAATAAATAGTGGATTGGTTATAGCTAGGCTGTATATAGAGCCTACTGGGTTCAAGAATAAGATTCAACATACTTTGACTGATAGATTAGCGTACTGCCAGCATGGCCAGGGCCGTCGCTAGGGGGGGTGGGGGTGCGACACCCCCCCCCCCCCCCACTAATTTATCGTAAGTAAATCGGCGCTTCCGTCGGGAAAAATGAAAAAAAAAACCGAGGGGCGAAAAAAGGGGGAGAAAGAGGAAAGAAATAGGGAAAGAAGGGAAAGATAAAATTAAGGGGGGGGGGAGAAAGAAGGAAGGAAGAAAAAAAGAAAAAGAAAGAAAGAATGGGACAAGAGAAAGAGGAAAACAAAAGGAAAGAGAAAAATCAAAGAGAGAAGGAATGGGGTAGACAAGGTTTTGATTATAGGTAAATCTGTGTGTCGGTGTGATTAAAGATGCGGAGTCTGAGATGTTGGAAAAATTATAAATTGTCTGTTACGCAAGCGCAGGACTGTTAGACTGACGCTTGTCGGGAAAATGACACACTGTCGGGTCACGCATGCAGGGCTTTTGCAACTGCTCACCTTGTTCTTACTTGGTCTTTGAGTTCCATTATCTTTGTCGGTAGTGGAGGCGCGATAGCTCAGTTGGTAGAGCGGGGGTTTCGGATTCCGGTGACCCGGGTTCGATTCCCAAGTGGTGCGCTAGTGCCCTTTGGTAAGGCATTTATCCTCATTACCAGGTCCCTCGGAGAGGACCTTAAGCTGTCGGTCCCCTGGTTGCTTGCTCACAGGCATTCGTGCTTAGCAGTCAGGTAAAAAACCTCGATATAACATAACATATAACAAAATAATGTCAAATGGCATATACTATTGTCATTAAATTACGATATTTTTTTTGCAATGCGATCGTGGGGACCTCTTTGTAGGCTACCGAAAATGATTAGAATGTCCCGATTTAAGGTCTAAATAAAAAAAAAACAGCTTGCGCTTCGCGCTCGCATCATATATTTAGTAAAAATTTTGCTGAAAATGTTGCTTAAATTTCCCTCAGAATATCAACAATTTCTGCTCGCGCTTCGCGCTCGCATTGAGATACACAAAGTGCTAAATTGCATATGCATATCTGAGTTTGTTCTTTATATAAAAAACGTGTGAAAATATTAAGTTTTCAAGTAAAAACATCAAAAGTCCTCAGCTCGCGATTCTGTACCGACAGTGATAAGAATGTCCCGGTTTAAAGTCTTAATCTCAACAAAAATTTCAGCTCGCGGCTCGCGCTCACATTAATGTTTATTGAGATACACAGCTCGTTCTATGACAGATGCAGAAACTTAAATAATGTAAAAACCTATAAAAGTATTTAGTTTTCAAGTAAAAATATCCCAAATTTTCAGCTCGTGCTTCGCGATCGCATCATTCAGCGATACCCTTCCTTTCATGAGTATAAAAACTAAACGGAATGTCCGATTTTAAAACTAAGTTGATTAGATAACCATCATGTTCATGATTGCAGAAAGTGTTGAAAATTACAAACTTTCAGGGTGTAAAAAAAAAAATCAGTTAACGCTCGCAACAGTTGCTTAGTTCTATGCCGACATTCCTCATGGTTACACTGCTTCGAATGTTCTATTTTTAGTTCTAAATCTGAAGAAAACTTCAGCTCGCGCTTGTTTATGGTTCTTTATCAAAAATATGTTTAACCTGTCCAGTTTTCAGGTCCAATTAATATCTCAACAAATTTCAGCTCGCGCTTTGCTTGGTCTTTTTGATTAGTGAGAAATGTATTATATTCATGAGTCACTGCAAACAGGTGATAAACATGTCCCTTTTCAGAAAGGTTGATTAAAATAGTATTAGCTTGCGCTCAAATGAATTGCTATATAAAATGTGCATTATTATTCATGCAAAAAGTGTTTAAAAAAATCATGCAAAATGTGTCCAGTTGTCTGGTCGGAAATCAAAATTTCAGCTCGCTCTTCGCGCTTGCATCAATTGTTTTGGTTGATACATTGTATATCCACCCTCTTCATGGTTACAATCGAGTTTTCAGGTCGAAATATACAATTATTTAGCTAGCGCTTCGCGCTCGCATTTTGGGATTGGAGAAAAAGGTATTATTTCATTTGCTGGCCAGTATATTAACATTTTCAGCTCGAGCTTTGTGCTCGCATGTATCGTTTACTTCTCCATGATGATTACAAAAGCTGCTCAAATTCAATTTTCAGGGCTAAATATATAAATTATCCAACGCTCGCATGGTAATTTATATTCAGGCCACATGAAATACCTGATGTTGCTTCTAAAAATCAAAATATGGTTAGTACACTGACACCTTAAGAAAAAAGACAAATAGAATCAGATTTCGGCGGCCTCGACGAGAAAATGTTGATGACAATATCCCCCCCCCCCCCCCTCATCGATAAAAGCTGAAACTGATCCTCGGTATGACGAAGCAAAATGTGACTAAGGAGAATGTAGAACACTTCCAATTAGATTCATGGTTGCCGGACGTCAGTAATCGCTACCGATATTTGTCGGTAATCAGGGCCTCCACACCCCTACTAGAATGAATTTTAATCCTGTAATTGTTACTAGTAAATGTTCATTGATTGTATCAAAGCAACTGAACTATATACCTTGAATAAAGAAACAAAGGGGCCTCATTTACCCCATTTTGATGGGGGCAAATAAAGCCCCTGCGACAGCCATGTTCAATGCTCATTAATATGCAAAATAAAATTTGTTCTCATATTTGTATGGGATAATGTAAGTCTACTGTAGACCTTGTATTAGACATCTATTCATGTTAATTTCTACTGCTATGCATTACAAAGATAATTATGATTGGAATTATGAAAAGGTGGCTTTATATTTTCCCCACTCTCCCTTACCTATTTTGATATAATGAAGACTAATACGGTGTTCTTTCTGATTTTCTCCCTCCGCTGCTTTCGGAGATGAGCCCTATGAAAGCATTCCGATGTATATCATCCAGGGGTTAAAATGGTCATGTGGATTACCATATAGCAGAAAACAAGGTATACCTTGTTATGGCCGAGTTGTCTGTATGGCGCCTGATAGACTGTATACGTCAGGAAACGCGTGAAAGTTTGAGGATCGATTCCCGGCACGGTACGTACCACATAGCCTTATAGACAACAGGGGCCGCGGAACCGGGGGGGGGGGGGGGCTTCAGCCCCCCCCCCCCACTTTTTTCCAAAACCGTGTACAAAAATGTAAAAATTACCATATGATTGTGATTTTTAGCATGGTCAGCCCCCCACTTTTGGCTCAGCCCCCCACTTTAAAAACCGTTCCGCGGCCCCTGGACAAGGCATTATTTTGTCTATATGGCTCTTTTTAACTGGAATCAAATAAATGGAAATGCTCTACATGTGGTAAAATTAATATCTGCATATGTGTTAATAAAAATAAGTAGGAAATCTTTCCAGAGAATTGACATGATTCATTGCTAGTGGATAATGGAGAGTGGAAACGTTTGGGAAAGAGTTCCTTTTGCGACATCCATGGACCCCAACCCTATAGCACTCATTCAATGAACAAGGTTATGATATAACCTTGTTCTCAGTTATATCTCCATGTGTGGCAAAATAAGGATGGCAATGTTTGGCTTATTTTCTCTTTTTCTTTGGGACAAATGCTTGATTTTTTTACACTGACAGTTTCCATTACACCTATTCGTCATACAACTTGGCCCTTAAGTAAATTTGATTCTTTAAATTATTTTTTTCTTAATTAAAAATAGAGATAAAAAATGAAAATTTTATTGCCATATTATTTTCCACCAATAGAGGGCGTTCACAAAAATATGCCCAAAATTCAAGTTTTTGAGCGCTCTAGTGAATACAAAAAATAATCCCAAGTTACTAATGAAAAATGAATTGCAACTGTACGGAAATTAGTAATTTTGGTCACAAAAGTGATATTTTAATCATTTTTTAAAGTGTGTGCTCTGTACAGCATTGGCATGCCATAGTCCAACCTGTAGATTCCCCACAGGCAGGGTGGTTGCAGTGAACAAGTGCCCTATAGCTATTAACCCTTGTCCAGTTGTCCTAACCATAACCCTGACCCCAATACCGGTATATTGTTCGCTTTGGGTGGCTGTCTCAAAAGGAACTCATCCCCAAAAAGGTTTGTTACTAATTAATTAATTTAGAAAGATGTGACTTACCAACTTGAAGTCCAAGGTGTCCAAATATATCTATATAGCACTGCACAAAAGTTTACAGCACTGCACAAAGTGTGAAAATATACTATCCAGATGTCACATGCACCCACAAGAAGATATTTATTTATTCAGAAGATGCAGCTATAGGGCCAACAGAAAGTCCGTATCTGGATGAGGTCATGCAATCTTGTTGGTCAATTGACTTTGTAGAGATAAATATAAAATGTGTTTTCCAGCATTGCATTAAATCATCATTTCTTAAGTTTCTTCTCGAGGAAAACAAGAAACGAAATAATTCAGTGCACAGTCCTGATATGAAATAGCTTTCGATGCCCAATGTATAATCTTCGATCCTATACATTAAAGTCCGATATTCTCGATGCATCAAAACAAGAAAAACATTATGGTTATAATTATGTTATATAGACGACTCCTCGTAAGGCTGACAAAGCTGGTGATCTATTCAACTTGTATCAAAGCTGGCTTTCCTACATCCCCGGGTCCATTTGGATTATGATTTCAGTGCACATACTACCTGGACTATGTTGCGGTGGATACCTCCTGATAAAAAATATGCAGGTTTAAAATTAAACATTAGAAAAGGCCAAAAGGGTGCTTATCCGCTTCTTTCCTGAAAAAAAAAACATCGAAACACGAAGATTAGATGACAATTGTTATGTAACGTGTCGAGTACCGAATTTTTTTTACTGGTATACACAACGTTTCAAATAGCCTCCAATATCGATGCTCTAGCCTATAGTAATCTCCCAATCTTGTATGTCATTGCTTTGATGTCAACAGTATTTACAAGAACACGTGACAAAAAGCGATAATAATAGATCAGACCATCGACATTGTGTTAGGTTATCTTTTCAAGTGAATATCCCGGGACAATAGCAGTTCACTGTATAGCAGTGGATCTAGATTTCATAATGATCGAGCCAGTGCATGGACCCATGAGTCCACACAAAGACTATTTTACAGAAGGATAACAATATAGACTTATCTCGCCCCTCCACCCAAACAATAACCATTTTCTCACCCTACGACATTCAGTCAAAGAAAAGGACCGGGAAAGGAGCGCTAGTGTTTCATTCCATACCCTTTACCTTTAAAAATTGTTCCTTGTCCAGTGAACAGTTTGTTGGTCTTGAATAAGATATAACATTAAATGCTCCTGTAAACATTCAAAGTGCAAAATCCCGTGTATTATGATTATAATCTGGGACACAGTGGAACATTTATTTATCTATTTATTAATTTTGGTGAGGATAGATTTGTTTTTAGGTGAAGAAAATTGGTATCCAATTTGACAAACTGGACGAGTGTTGTCCACAATAAAGGGGCCATCCTAAAAACCAATAGCCACAATTGTTTACTTGACCCGATATACACTCGCCTAACACACAATAAAACTATCTTTCTCAGATGATATGGAAAGACAAAAATAAGGGCGCCTATTGACCACCACCTCCGGTGGGACTCGAACCCACAATCCCCGGTTTAGGAGACCGATGCCTTATCCATTAGGCCACGGAGGCTGCACTTATAAAATACGGTGCTCAATCGAATTACAACGACGCCTCTCGTTCAGCACCTTTAGATTTCTAGTCTAGGTATTAAGACTATAATTCTGAAAAAAATAAGTTGAACGCTCACCCTAGATCACATAAAGCCATCAATTGATGAAATATGAAAGAATATGTCTTCTTAAAATAGAGCATCATTAAACGATCATTTTAGTTATATCGACTGAACAAAAAAATAGATGATCAAAGTGTCTCAAATAAGATATTTAATAGACTGCACTTTTAATATTGTAAACGATATTGAGAAGGTAGCTTTCAAAAACGAAAAAGACCATAATTGACATTTCAAAAGAAATTTGCCCCCTTTCTTTCTCTAATCTTCCACTCTGTTTAGTGTCATTGGTGAGAGTTTCATGTTAATAGCATTACAAGCAGTGGCGGATCCAGGGGGGGGGGGCATCCGGCTCGTGCTCCCCCTTTTTAATGTATTTTTTATATATTTTCTATGCATAGTGCTTTTCCATGGAACATGCTCAAAGCGCTTTATAAAAATCAGAGGCCTAAAAGAAGGGGGGTAGGCTGCCCCCCTCCCCGGGGGATTTGGGGGAATGAGGAAGGGAGGGGAAATGAAAGAGAAAAGGAAAGGGAAAGGGAAAAAGAGAAAAGAAAGTTATTAAAGAAAAAAAACATAAAAGGGAAAACAGAAGGAAAGCGGGAAAAGGAAGGAATTTAGAACATGTGCATGAGAAAGAACAAAATCATACCGAAATTCTAGTACATTAGCATGATTAGTAAGAAAGTGAAATAATCTAAAAGAATTGACCAAATGGCAAACAAAATCAAGAAATAAATGTAGAATGGAATGAGCTAAAAGCTAAGTTGGAAAATGAAGAAAAGGGACAAGACAAAAAAAAAAGAGAGAGAAGAGGAGAACTTAAATGAAACCAAAACATAAGAAGAGAAGCAATCTTATTAGAAAGAGTAAAATGAGAGGAACAATTAAAAAAAAGTTTCATCAAAATCGGTTATGAAATAAGCAAGTTATGGACGTTTAAAAAGTCTTGTTGCACTTTCTATGGGGATCCTCAAATTGGCAAAAGTGCTTCAGAATGGCAAATTGTGGAAACTCTCCATTTGTTTTGTACACAAATTTTCAGATTTTCCCCTTTCTATTACATATTTTACATTATCTCCTCCTGACCTTGACATATGTGATGTGAATTATATTTTCCCATGACATATGTTTTGCTCAGAAGGAGGCAAGATGCAATTTGAAAGATAATAAGGAAAATCTGAAAATTTGTGTACAAAACAAATGGAGAGTTGTCCACATTCTGCCATTTTGAAGCAGGGGCGGATCCAGCCTTCGCCAATAGGGGGGGGGGGGGGAGCGGAAAATTTCCAGATTAAGACCTAAAACGAGATACTCTATTCATGTTTTGTAAATCATGTAAAGGATGAGTAATTGTGGATCTTCGTTACACTAATAATGCGAGCGCAAAGCGCGAGCAAATTTTTTTTTATATACGTTTAGAACTGATCGAAAAGGTACCTGTTATAGTAGACTTGTTAAGAGGTTGAACGCTGCATTTTTTAGTACAAATGTCCCACTTGGCACAAATGTTCCTTGAGTCAAAAGAAAAAGATTCATCCAAAGAGACACGCTGTATCTATGCAAATAAGCAAGTAATTTGCATAAATTTGCATATTATGTCAATATAGTGAAAACAAGTATTTAAGAATACATTTTTAACCAGAACTGCCCTAAAATTGGAAATAAAAGACTTAGGGTAAGAAAGGGAAGAAAATTGTCATAAAATGATTGGGATATCCTTGTTTTTTATAACCTAATTTACATAAATTATGCAAATTATAATTTAAAACAGGGTGTTTTTTCATGAATCCTAAACTGTTTTATAAATAACAGCAATTAATACACAATGTCAACATTCTACATGAAAGAGAATATATTAGCGAAAACATCGATATGCTTCATGATAGTATTAGTGTCTTAATATGCTTAGAAAGAGGGCAAATATGTCAAAATGTAAGACGTGATATTGTGCTATTATAAAAACGAGACCAAAACAACCTCTATGTCGCAGTCACACTCACGAATCGGACAATAAAGCGATCAATGGTATGTCATTCGAGATAACACAATCCCAACACAATAGCTTCCATCAGCTTCTCGTATCGCTTTTGTTGGTGTGTCTGCCACACCGTAATCTATGGTATATACGGGCAAAATGCATTTCGGTATCGGTAAAACACTCTTTGTTTTATTTGTTTCTCTTGGAAAATTTACAGGAGACACTGCTTTGCAGGTTACTGCTTTAATAAAGCTCTGGCACATGAATCATGACAAATGTATCCTATACGTCAATCCATATTTTAACTTTATTAAAACATATATCTTTTTGGAGACCCCGAAGTGGCAAAACTGCATCCCCACGGCATTCCCGCTACCTTACAAAACCAGTTTGACTTGTATAATCGACTTGGAAAAGACAGATGTATGAGACATCAGTTAACATGATTCTCGAAAAAAAGTTTTTTATTTTTGTTTATTTAAGCTCACGGGAGCCCTCCGAATTTACCCCATCCCCTCTCCGTATTTCGACACTAAATACAAAAATATCTTGTTTCAAAGACATCGGCAAGGCAAATTGCATTTTTTTGGTATAATAAAGCAACTTTTATATTTATATTCTTATATTTAAATCCATCGCTATTGATATTATTATAATTATTATTAATAGTATTATTATTGCTCTGCCGTTTGTAATAATGCTCTAGCACAGTAAAGGCTATAACCCAACAGGAGCATGCCTAGGATACCCTTTCCCCTTTTGGTTTTATGTATTAAAAAATATTTTATTGTCTTTAGAACTCTTAAAAGATTATTTTTGTTTGTATTGATAACTTGGAATAGATTGAGGAGAAAATACTCTACAATTGACATGTAGAAGAGCTGTGGTACATTGAAGAACAGCCACACATAAGCTCTAAAATACTCAAACCCCTGTATTGATTCCACTCTATGTTAAATTTAAACATTTTTAGAGCCCAATCTGAAGAAAGATACATTTCTACTACACACAGCAAAGCCTCTTTACGTTCTCCTCTTGAAAAAAAAAACATAGAAGGCATTGTTTTATATCGCATAAAATTAGTTCGTGTACATGACGGTGGCCTGTCGAAGTTGCCCAACCCTTTATTTTCTTTTGACAATATACATGTACATTTAAAAATTTCGTCTCAATGAAGCCCTCATCTGGAAAAGGGCACTTATTAAAGGTAGCATCTACACTATAGAGGAGGTCCTGGCACTGGGAAGCGGGGGCTGAAGCACCCGCAAGATTTTCCGGGGGTGTGCTGCGTGTATTATTCTCCATAGACAGCACCCCCTGGAATTCCGGCAGATGTGAAAAAAAGAAGAAGAAAAAAACGTTACCAAAATAATCTTCATTTTTTAATGCAATCCTTTTTGTTTATTTGCTTGTTAAATATTTTTGGACCAAAACTTTACATTGAACCTTTTTTGTTTTCAAATTTACATCATTTTAACAAGCAAATAAACAAAAAGGATTGCACTACAAAATGAGGGCTATTTCAGTAACGTTTCTTTTTTTTTTGGTCACATCTGCCGGAATTCCAGGGGGTGCTGTCTATGGAAAATAATACACGCAGCACACCCCCCCCCCCCCGGAAAATCTTGCGGGTGCTTCAGCCCCCACTTCCCAGTGCCAGGACCTCCTCTATATAGTGTAGATGCTACCTTTAATAAGTGCCCTTTTCCAGATGAAGGCTTCATTGAGACGATATTTTAAATGTACATGTATATTGTCAAAACAAAATAAAGGGTTGGGCAACTTCGACAGGCCACCGTCATGTACACAAATTATTTTATGCGATATAAAACAATGCCTTCTATGTTTTTTTTTCAAGAGGAGAACGTAAAGAGGCTTTGCTGTGTGTAGTAGAAATGTATCTTTCTTCCGATTGGGCTCTAAAAATATTTAAATTTAACATAGAGTGAAATCAATAAAGGGGTTTGAGTATTTCAGAGATTACGTGTGGCTGTTCTTCAGTGTACCACAGCTCTTCTACATGTCAATTGTGCAGTATTTTCTCCTCAATCTATTCCAAGATATAAATACAAACAAAAGTAATCTTTTAAGAGTTCTAAAGACAATAAACTATTTTTTAATACATAAAACCAAAAGGGGAAAGGGTATCCTAGGCACACTCCCGTTGGGCTATAGCCTTTACCAGTGGCGTACCGTGGGTCACGGCATTGGGGGGGGGGCACCAGCAAAAATTTTGAGTCACTTAGTGAGCGCGCGAAGCGCGCCCAGTTGCCAGGTATATTGACCTAATAGAGACATTTTAAGGACAGTGCCATTAAACGGATATGTCTCTCACTGGTCAAATAATGCGAGCGCGAAGCGCGAGCTTAAAATTTTTGATATTCAGACCTAGAAAGGGACATTATAATCGACTTTGTAATCATGATACGTACCTGTCTCGCTAAACAATGCGAGCGCGAAGCGCGAGCCGAAATTTTTTTATACATTGACCCCAAACAGGGAGATCTTAATGACTATATTATAGGAATAATCCCTTAATAGTATACATATCTCACCATAGTCATCTAATGCCAATGTCAAGCGCTTGCTGATTTTGATAGAATTACATTTAAACACTTATGAAGCACTTGTACTCATTGTAATCATGAATAACATACGCATCTCACTAATCAGATATTGCGAGCGCGAAGCGCGAGCTGAAAATGTAGGAAATTCAGAACTGAAGAGGGGCATTATATAGCTTGTTTGTAGGAATTCACTAAGACCATACGTATTTAACTAACCAAATGATGCGAGCGCGAAGCGCGAGCTGAAAATTTTTGATATTCAGATCAGAAAAAGGGACATTTTAAGGACTGATTTTAGGAATTCACGGAGAGCAGACATATATCACCAATCAACTGATGCGAACGTAATCACGGACAGGAAATATTTTATATTAAGACCTTAACATGGGGCAATCACTTGAAGTAGTCATGAAAAAGAAGCATATGTCACCGTGACTGCATAAAACAATAATATATTTGGTGTATATTGACTTGAAACGGGAGTTTTTCGTACAACAGGTTTATATACATGTATCTCTTTAAACAGACAATGCGAGCACCAGGAACAATGACAACATAGGCCCTGAGCAATTAATGTTTCATAAAGTTAGGATAAAAAATGTTTTCTATGTAATATAACATAATATGATTATAATATAATATACCATTATAACGAATAATAATTTTTTCTTTCCCACTACGTTCTTCTTCCTTTCTCCCTCTTTTTTCTAATTTTCCCCGTTTTTTTTTTTTTTTTTTGGTCAGCCGATTGGGGGGGGGCACGTGCCCCCCATGCCCCCCCCCCCGTAGTTACGCCACTGGCCTTTACTGTGCTATAGAGCATTATTACAAACTGCAGAACAATAATAATAATAATATTAATATTGATAAATATGAAATATAGATATAAAAGTTGCTTTATTATAAAAAAAAACGCAATTTGCCTTGCCGGTGGCGTTAAAACACGATATATTTTTTTTTGTCGAAATACGGAGAGGGGATGGGGGTAAATTCGGAGGGCTCCCGTGGGCTTAAATAAAAAAAAAACTCTCTTCAGGAATCATGTTAACTGATGTCTCATACATCTGTCTTTTCCAAGTCGATTATACAGGTCAAACTGGTTTTGTAAAGTAGCGGGAATGCCGCGGGGAATGCAGTTTTGCCACTTCGGGGTCTCCAAAAGATATATATTTTAACAAAGTTAAAATATCTGTTGAGGAGGGGTACATTCGTCACGATTCATGTGCCAGAGCTTTATTAAAGCAGTAACCTGCAAAGCAATGTCTCCTGTAAATTTTCCAAGAGAAACAAATTAGAAACAAATAAAACAAATGGTGTTTTACCGAAACCGAAATGCATTTTGCCCGTATATACCATAGATTACGGTGTGGCAGACACACCAACAAAAGCGATACGAGAAGCCGATGGAAGCTATTGTGTTGGGATTGTGTTATCTCGAATGAAATACCATTGATCGCTTTATTGTCGATTCGTGAGTGTGACTGTCACATAGAGGTTGTTTTGGTCTCGTTTTAGCGCAAAACCACGTCTTACATTTTGACATATTTGCCCTCTTTCTAAGCAAATTAAGACACTAATACTGTCATGAAGCATATCGATGTTTTCGCTAATATATTCTCTTTCATGTAGAATGTTGACATTGTGTATTGATTGCTGTTATTTATAAAACAGTTCAGGATTCATGAACAAATACTCTGTTTTGAATTATAATTTGCATAATTATGTTAATTAGTTTATAATAAACAAGGATATCCCAATCATTTTATGACAATTTTCTTCCCTTTCTTACCCTAAGTCTTTATTTCCAATTTTAGGGTAGTTCTGGTTAAAAATTTATTCTTGAATACTCGTTTTCGCTATATCGACATAATATGCAAATTTATGCAAATTACTTGCTTATTTGCATAGATACAGCGTGTCTCTTTGGATGAATCTATTTCTTTTGAGTCAAGGAACATTTGTGCCAAGTGGGACATTTGTACTAAAAAATGCAGCGTTCACCCCTTTTTTTGCAGTTAACAAGTCTACTATTAAGGACTGCTTGCACTTAGCCATGAAGACTTTACATATTTCAACAATAAAGTAATGCGAGCGCGAAGCGCGAGCTGAATATTTTTGACCTTTTTGCATAAAGAATTGAAAAATTCAATCAATTTCTTTAATCGTGGACAGGATAGCTATATAACTAAATAATTGATGCGAGCGCGAAGCGCGAGCGACAAACTTCGAAATTTAGTCCTAAAAACGGGACACTCTATTCATGTTTTGTAAATCATGAATAGGATGAGTAATAGGGGATCTTCCTATATTAATAATGCATGCACAAAGCGCGAGCAGAAAAATTTTGATATTGTGATCTGAAACTGGATAATGATTTAAATAGAGAACAAGTTGCGTATCTGATGAACCATGCTCGCGTGTGTTTCAGATTGAGACCTAGAAACTAGGCATTCTAAATATATCTTTTATCATGAAAATCAATAAAAAGGGGTCTATTTCAGCTTTATATTTCAAGCAATTTGTAGAAAAAATTGTGAGGTGGATAATATGGATCGTACTTAATAAACAGCTAATATTTTTCTTTATTATTACTTTAAGTTTTGACAAGAGAGCGGGACATCCTTAGGACATGTCATCATATATGAAAATGATAATCTTGTTAAGTGCGAGATGAAACAAAAGGTACAATTAATTATTAAATTAATTATTAAATTATTTATCTTATTTATTAAACTAATATGCCTAATAAGGGCACGAAATCTTATGATATCATGGCCTGAAAACTGGACATTTCAAGAATTTTGATAATTATGAATAAGATGCATGAGTGAATATATTTTTAACAATTAATGCAAGCGCAAATCGCGAGCCGAAACTTTCGATAGACTGTCATGAAATGTGGATTTTAAGAAGTTTGTTGTATAATCAATATTGAGACATACATTACTCGCCAATCAAAATGCGAGCGTGCAGCGCTAGCTGATACGTTTTGACAATCAGACCTGCAAAGGGATATTTTGAAAACTTTATGGAATACACGAAAATAATATAGGTACCTGATAAATTAACATTTGCAAGCGCGCAGCACGAGCAGAAAATATTAATATTTAGATCGTAAAACTGACATTTTTACAAATCACTTTTAAACAATTAATTTGTAAATCAAAGAAAATAATGAAAGTTCGATTTCCGCGGCAAAATATGTTTTGTATATTGACTTCCAAACTTGATATTTAAGCTCCATATTGAACAAGATATGTAAATCAACTAACATGCAATGTGAGCGCGAAGCGCGAGCGAAAATTTTATATAGTGAAATATGAAAGATTCTTTTTATTTTCCAAGTCTTTCACTTGTCTTCCTCTTCTTTTTTCTCTCTTTTCCCTGCCTTTTTCCCTTTTTTTGCTCCGCCAATAGGGGAGGGGGCCGCCCCCCCCCTGGATCCGCCTTTGTTGAAGCACGTTTGCCAATTTGAGGATCTTCATAGACAGTACAACAAGAGTTTGCAAACTCCCATAACTTGCTTATTTCATAACCGGTTTTGATGAAACTTTTTTTAATTGTTTCTCTCATTTTATTCTTTCCAATAAGATTGCTTTTCTTCTTGGGTTTTGGTTTCACTACCGGGCTGCCGATGATTGAAAATAAAGAATGGGAAGAAATATGGATGGCATAATAACATTGTCAATAAAGTCTATCATAAGCTTGCTAAATTTTATGCAATAACGGTCGCAATCAGGACAAAAAAGTCCTTAGCCAAAGACAAGACATATCTCCCTTTGAATATTATCTAAAAATCTATCACAAAAGCCGAATTTTGTAATGAAAATTTCGAAATTTTTGCTCTCTCGCTTCGCTCGCAACTTTTTTTTTTCTTAATTTTTTTTATTTTGACCGATACGCCATATCTTACCCCCAATATTTGTTTTTGCCTCATTACGCCACTGCCTCTGTATACCATGATATCCGGGAAATTTTGGGCTCCCCCCCCCCCCCGGCCACCGACCCCAGTTACGCTCCTAGCTGATAATAATAGGCACTATGACAAAAAAAAAGTAAATTTGCGTACCCAATAAATAATTTTTTTATACGTGCCTAATCATGTTTATCATGTACATTAACATGATTAAGTTGTCATATGGCGAATCTTTACTTTTGTTCCATCAGCGTAAAGACATCTTTTCTGTGGAATAACCTTTGTTTATAAATACTTTTTCGACATCAAAATATAAAACTGTTTCATGTTTCCGTTATTTCTTTATATATTTCCTTTTCATTAAGACATACTAGTAATTGAATGTGATACGACAACTGTATACCATAACCCATTTTCCTACCACTTGATTTCTTTTTCTACAATATTTTATTCCAAAATGCCTGGCAATTTCAATAACATATATTATACCTGCCATACAATATATGTTTATCTATTAATGATATGTTAGAACAATTTTTGTTAGTTACCTTTTGAATACATCGCAATTCGGCCTTTAGTGGAAAGTTATGTAGTCCCCTCGGTGGAGAATGACGTAAAACGTCGCATATCCTGGGCATTTGGGAGGCTAAAAAGCAACACCAACCAAAACATCCCAAGGTCACTGAAGATCAGGATCTACAAATCCCTCATTCTTCCTATTGTATTATATGGTGCAGAAACATGGACCCTGCGGAAAGTGGCCTTCGCACCATGTTAGGTGTACATTTATTGGACAAAGTCAGGAATGCGGACATCAGGAGGAGATACAGGGACGTCGCTTGGCCTTTTCCAGTAGGGGGGTGTGGAGGCCCTGATTACCGACAAATATCAATACCGATTACCAGGTATGTCCCGCGACCATAAATCTTGTTCTTGTTCTCTTTAGTCACATTTTCTTTCGTCACGCCAAGGAGCAGTTTTCATAAATGGGGGGGCGAAAATATTTTCATCCGCATTTCAACGTCGCGGCCGCCAAAATCTGTAAGTTACAATGCAAGCGCATAGCGCGAGCTAAATTTTTTTGATGGTTTATATATCTAGACCTTAAAAATTGATAATTTTGACCACTTTTGTTATCATAAACTAGAGTTATCTAACTAAACGATCAATGTGAGCGCAAATTGCGAGCTGAAATTTTTAATATACTGGCCAGCAAAAGATTAGTTAAAGACTATTCGCAGTGAACCGTGATATAATAAAATTTTCACCTATCCAAAAATGCGAGCGCGAAGCGCTAGCTGAAAAATGTCATATATTTACCTGAAACTCGATTGTAACCATGAAGAGGATAGATACATTAACCAAACAATCGTTGCAAGCGCGAAGCGCGAGCTGAAAATTGTGATTTTGACCAGAAAACTGGACATTCTAAGCAATTTTTTGAAGACTAATGTGTATATAATTAGACAATTCATGCTAACGCGTGCTAAAACTTTTAATTATAAGTGTTCTGAAAAAGAACATGTTGATTAACTGTTTGCAGTGAATCATTAATAGAATAAATTTCTTACTAATCAAATGGAGCGAGTGTAACCATGAAAAGGATGGATATAATAACCAAACAATTGATGCGAGCGCGAAGCGCGAGCTGAAAATTTTGATTTCCGACCAGAAAACGTGACATTCTAAGCACTTTTTGCATGAATGGTGTGCGTATATTACAATTCATGTGATCGTTATCCGATACCCTTAAATAACTGATCTGGTAAAGGACATATTAATTAACCGTTTGCAGTGACTCATTGATAGAATACATATCTTACTAATCAAATAGAGCGAGGGCGAACTAAAAATTTTTGATATCATAACTAAACATTTTACACGTTTTTACATTAAAACAAACTTAGTTTCTGCATCTATAATTGAACAATTAAGCTGTGTATCTAAAAAAAAACATATAATGCGAGCTCGAAACGCAAGCTAAAAATGTTGATATCCGACCAGAAAACTGCATTCTCAGAGCACATTTGCACGAATAATATGCGTATAACAATTCATGCAAGCGAGAGCTGATATTTTCAATTAACTGTTCTGAAAAAGGACATGTTTATTAACCGTTTGCAGTCATGATACATTTTTCACTAAGCAAATAGAGCGAGCGCGAAGCGCGAGAAGAAAATTTTGGACATTTTAACTTGAAAACTAAAAATTTTTACACGTTTTTTCTTTTCAACAAACTTAGTTCCTGCATCTGTAATTGAACAAGCTGTGTACCTTAAAAAACATAACGCGAGCGTGAAGCGCGAGTCGACATTTTCGGTATAGTACTGACCTGAAAGTGAAATTTTAAGCACTGTCCAACATGAACGAAAACTGTGGAGAGAATACTGATCTCACTGAATATATGATAAGAGTGCGAAGTGCAGGCTGAAAATTTTTTAGACTTAGACTTTAAACCGGACCATTTTTATCACTGTCGGTTAAGCACGAGCTGACATCTTTTGATATTTTGACTTTATAAAAATTAAAATTTTGACTTAAAACTTAATAGTTTTACACCTTTTTTATAAAAAAAAAGAACAAACTCAAGTGCGGCATTTGCAATTTAACAATCGGTATATCTTAATGCGAGCGCGAAGCGCGAGCCGAAATTTTCGATATTCTGAGGGAGAATTTAAGCACTGTCCAACATGAAGGAAAAATGTGGAGAGGATATATGGATCTCACTATGCGAGCGCGAAGCGCCAGCTTAGCTTTTAATGTAGATTTAGACCTAAAAAACAAAGAAGACATTTGAAGCGATATAACCTTGAACAGGATGGACATTTTTCACAAAAAATATATTACTATATGATGCAAGCGCGAACCGTGAGCTGATTTTTTTTTTCCGATATGAAAAATGGATTACTAAGCCAAATAAAAGACATTGGATGTCCAATGGAACAATGCGAGCTGAAATTGTCTAAATTGAGACCTGACAAGTGGACATTCTAAGAAGGATGTTTTTCATAAAGATCAAGATATAACTATGTAGGCCTATCTCAATAAATTACGAGCGCAAAGCGCAAGCTGTTTTTTATTATCATACTGACCCTCTATACTATAGGGAACCTTTTAAGCGCTGTCCAAGACGTAAGAATATTGTGAAGACGGTATGGATCCAGTGTTGTAGTGCCTTGATGCTCGGCCTTGGCCTTAAGGCGCCTTAAGGCCTACTTTTTCAAAGCCTTGGCCTTGAACATTCAAGCCTTGGCCTTGAGAGGGCCTTGGCCTTGAGGATTTTGAGCCTTGAAATTTCAAGGCATTTTCAAGACTTTTTCAAGGCATTTTATTTTTTGTACTTTCATTTGTTTTTAAATAAGTAATTATAAATGTTATTATGTTATTATTAGTAATTGTTCTGTATATTCAATGGCACTACTTCCAGTCAGCAGTAGTAAGTGTACTAGCAGTGCCATAAATTGTGATTATCACCATCATCAAGAATTATCATCATAATTATTCATGTATGTGACAAAGAAAACAGTAATGATGAAAAATAGCATTATTTATTGGTAACGTGTTGTAATCATGACTAATGATTATAATGATAGTAATAATCATTATGATAAAGATTACAGTGATTTGATGACAGGAATAATTCTGACAGATCTGACAGCTAATTTCGACAACAATTTTCATAAAGAATAATAACAAGGACTTTCATTGTATTATTTCCTTTGGCCAAGAAGAATGTTTTAAGTATTAATGATATTCTGAAAAGATTTGGTAAACTTGAACACAATCTTCAATTTTGTCATATCCAAATGGGTTATGTCAATGGCATGATGAACCAAAAGTTTTGAGGGGCCAAGCATGGCATATATATAGAGCAACATTTCTGCCAACAAAAGTTGAAAGCAATTATTGAAGTGAGCGAGCGAGCAAAATTTTCACCCTCTTACTATAAGAAAAGCTTATTTTTATGTGATAGATTGTGACAATATGTTAAGAAAATAATATCACATTTACTTCCTTAATCCATATTTTATTGTTCGAAATAGACACCAGAGATGAAATACTCCTAAAATTTGTTTTGCCCAATTGGTCGTGGGCCCGGCAGCCGCTGTGCAGCGCCAGATCGACGAGGCTCTATCCCTTTAATTATTGAACGCCAAACAGGGTAGTCAGGGTAGTAGCAACTCCCATCTTTAAACGTCTTTTGGTCTGACACGGCCGGGGTTTGAACCCCCGACCTCCCGGTTGTGAGACGGACGCTCTACCAATTGAGCCAACACACCGGTTACCTTTCCTTTTCTAAGTGTATTCTTGGTAGAGGAACTTCTCTCTCTTTTTTGAGGGGGGGGGGGGGGAGAGGGGGTTCTGATCAGCGGCGTAACAGGGGTCAGTGGCCAGGGGGGGGGGGCAAGAGCCAAAAATTTCCTGGTCATATCATGGTATGAACAGGCGTAATGGTGTAATGAGGCGACTATTTGAGAAGGCCAGATATTGTGTAGGACTATCGGGGAAAATTTATCTTTAAAAAAAGCTGCGAGCAAGCGAAGCGAGCGAGCAAAAATTTTGACCTTTTTAATACCAAAATCCAATTTTGTGATAGATTTTGACATGATATCCAGATAATAATATATTTTACTCTTCTCTCTTTAGATTCCTTTTTATGGTCTATACGCCACTGTGAACAGGATTCTTTGCGGCAGTAGCGTGAAGAGTAACAAAAAAAAATGTGAGGGGCGCAGTATAGCACATGTGCTAAAAAGCTGCTTTGTATATGTCCCGAGCGAGCGAGAAAAAAATCATCTTTTCATGAGAATCTAACTTTGAGCTATTTCTTGACATTATATGTTCAGTAAATTAAATCATATCCTACACTTTTCCTTTGCTTTTCTTTCCTCCTTTTTTTTTGTTCTTGTCTGTAGAACTTTTTAGGGCCATGGCCCAACCCTTCCATACGCAGTGCTGTGTGGTTGTGGTCCGGGGCGGAGCCCCCGGAACTTCTTGATATCAAAGCCATTAAAACCTCGCAGATTGCCGCTATTTTAATCAAATCGCGGGCATATACATATAGCTTTTACACAGCACATTTATTTAACCCAGTTGCGTATTGAACCAAATATTTTGAGGGGCAAAACATAGCAATGTGAGATGGAAAAAATTGCCCATTGAAATTAAATTCTAATTATGTGATAGATTTTTCCATTATATTCGTTTCCCACTATTGTTTGCCATTTTGACATCTTTTAATTTATTTCCCACCGTGCTACTGCATTACATAGGCGTATTTCGGAATGATTTGTTCTTTTTCAGATTTTTTTCCCGCTTTCCTTCCTTTTCCATTAAAAAAAGTTTTTTCTTCGTTTCCGGCTTTTCACTTTTCCCTTTACCTTTCCCTTTCCCCCTTTCCTTTTCCCCTTTCCTTCCCCTTTCCCTTTCTTTCTCCCTCCTTTTTTTTCTTTTTCCCGTTTTTATTTTATTTTCCCGGTGAAATCCGCCAGGGGGGGCAACTTGCCCCCCCTGCCCCCCACCTGTTACGCCACTAGTTCTGATATTTGTAAAGAGGTGAGAAAGAGGGAATATAACATTATTTTCTTAGTATTCTTTATTCCGGTTTTTTAGGTAAAATAAGTGTAGAAGATACAAGAAATGAAAATTGAAATTTAAAAGGGGTTGTGAGCAGGAAAAAAACATGAAAACGGACACGAGTCCTAAAAGTGACTCATTTTTAGGTCAGCATTTGAAAATTTCAACTTGTGCTCTCTTGCCCCCCCCCCCCCGAAAAAATCCTTGTAGGAAAAATGCCCCTTTTCCAAAATCAAAAATGCTCTTTTTTTCCAAATGAAATGTGCCCTTTTAAAATAAAATACCTTTTTTTTTAATAGTAAATTATAATACATTTTAGGTTCGAAAATCGAAAAATTTTGGATCGCGCTTGCATCATTTATTGTTTAGTACAGTATTAATCCTATTCATGGTTACAAAAATGTTTAGAATTTTCAGGTTAGAATATCACAAATTTTTGGTTCGCGTTCTGCACTTGCATCAATTATTGTTAGGTACATGTAAGGTACTCAATATGTTCCTGTTTACAAAAAAAAATGTTTAGAATGTCCAATTTTCAGGTTAGAATATCACAAATTTTTGAGCTCGCGCTCTGCGCTCGCATTATTTGATCGGTGAGTTATGTATCATATTTATGAGTCACTAAACATGCTAAATGCAGTCCTTAACAGCTTACTATGCAGACCTGTCAGTATATTAAAAATTTCAGCTCGCGCTTAATTCTTAGTAAGATGCACATCTTTTTCATGATTACAAAAACAGCCCGGAATATTTAATTTTCATGTCTCAATGTCAAAAAATTTTTGCTTATGATTCGCGCTGGCAACATCTCGCAAGGATGCCCTTTTAAAAGTGATTAGCCCTGTAATTGACCAAGCATCAAGTTTTTCAACTTCAAAATTGAATTTTTTAAAAACCACTAAATCAAAATATCTGTCTTATCAATGAGAAATCACTAAAAAGGCTTTGGTCAACCTAATTTCACAAAATACACAACTACTTCACGTAGTTGATAATCTCATTTTGAAAACATCTGTTTGCACCGAAAGGCCAATTTTGACATATACATGTAAGTAACCTTGTTGGTTTTGACCCCCTCAAAAAAAAAAAAATACGTTCTGCCGCCCCTGTCCCAGGGAGTGGAGAAAGACATACATTGAGAACGGGCATGCCAGGATCAGATGACCGTGGTAATAATAATTATTGCAATGTAAATCACATAAAAAATAATAAATTATAATAATAATTTAATAATAACATAATGATAATAATTATATGAACAAAGGTAACTATATTATTATTTTAATATAATGTATAAATCTACCATGAAATTATTTTTGTTTTTCATGTACAAAAGTCAAAATTTTTGCTCGCTCAGTTCGCTCGTTCTCACCTATTAAAGTTTGAAATGCCTTGGCCTTGAGGTTTTCAGGCCTTGGCCTTGGCCTTGGGTTTCCATGCCTTGGCCTCAGCCTTGGGTATTGAAGCCTTGGCCATTGGTATTAAAGCCTTGGCCTTGGAGGTTTATGCCTTGACTACAACACTGTATGGATCTCACTTAATGAATGATGCGAAATGCGAGCCGATTTTTTTTTGCGATTTAGAACTACAACCGGGTTATTTTAATCACTGTCGGTAAAAGCGCGCGTGACTTTTTAGGCGATGTATACTATAAAATCGGGACATCTAATCACTGTCGATAGATGAAGCCCTTAGAACAGCCCTGGATGACCCGAAATTCACATTCTAATCACTGTCGATACATGAGGCAGTTGGAAAATTCCAGCGTGACCCGACAGTTTATATTTTTATGACAGGTGTCGACCTTACTAAATGAATAATGCGATCCCGAAGCGCGAGCTGAAAAGTTTGGGTGATTTAGACCTATAAATAATCGGGACATTCTAATAACTGTCGGTAGATGAAGCCCTTGGGATCAGCCCTGGATGACCCGACATTTACATTCTAATCTTTGTCGGCACATGAGGCATTTGGAAAATTCCAGCGTGACCTGACATGCAGTTTATAATTTTTGTGATAGGTGTCGACCATACAAAATGAATAATGCGAGCGCGAAGCGCGGGCTGAATTTTTTTTGGCAATGTAGACCGACAACCGGGACATTTTGATCACTGTCAGTACAAAGCGCGTGTTCACTTTTTAGGCGATTAAGACCGAAATTCGGTAAATTTTAATCACTGTCGTTCCCAGAAGGTAAAACTAGTAAGACCAGTAAGAATTTTTACTGGTTTCCAGTAGAATTTTACTGGTTTCCAGTATATTTTTACTGGGCCAGTTGATTTTTAACTGGACCAGTAAAAAATCAACTGGAGACCAGTTCCAACAATTGCATTCCAGTTGAAGCAATTAGTAATACCAGTTAAATTGTTTTTCATCAAACTGGTGTTACTGGTCAAATAAATGGTTTCCAGTAGATTTTTACTGGTTTCCAGTATATGTTTACTGGAGCAGTTGATTTTTAACTGGACCAGTAAAAATCAACTGGAGACCAGTTCAAACAATTGCATTCCAGTTGAAGCAAAGTAGTAATACCAGTTAATTTTTTTTTCATCAAACTGGTGTTACTGGTCCAATAAATGACTTTATTTCAAGTCAGATCATTTGACGAATTATGGAAAATGAATCTCGCAATTCAGAAAAAGTTATCATCGTTATCGATTGTTATCATCATTCTTCTTATAATTATCATAATTATTAATTTTATGATTATTATGATCATTGTTGTTATCATTCTTATTACTGTTATCATTGTTATTGATATTGTAATTTTTATTATTAATATCACAATTATCAAGTATTAACATCATCATTAAAATAATTATTTCCTTTAATTATGATGAAGAGCAAGATATATTCCTCTGATATAGTCAACTGGTCTAAAGTAATTCATTGTTTGAAATTGAACTGGTCAAGACCAGTAATACCAGTAATTCTGATGATGCTGATCACGTGGTTTACCTCATTTGCATATTTCCTGTTTTTAAAAGAAAAATCAGGATTTAGAATGGAATATCCTTGAAATGGCACTCATTGTTGTTTAAAAACTTTCTAAATAAGTGTGTGAACTAATTCACAATGAAAATGTGTAATTTCATATATCACATTTAAAATAACAGCAGAAAGATTAATTTACTAACCATCTTTTCCATCACATTTCACTGACCATGGTATATAACAACCCAAATGCATGTAATAAATTGATCCAGTAAGACCAGTACGAGGACCAGTTCGACCAGTTCGAGGACCAGTCAGACCAGTAGAAAATACAAGTAAAGACCAGCTTAAATTGGATACCAGTATGAAGACCAGTGAGACCAGTAACAACCACCAGAAACAAGACCAGTATAAAATTCCAGTAATTCAAGACCAGTTTCATTTTTAACTGGACCAGTAAAATTTTAACTGGACCAGTAATAACAGTATGACCAGTTAGACCAGTAAATCGATGTTCCAATTTCCAGAGTTACCAGTTAAAATTCTACTGGTCTAACTGGTCCAGTGGATCTGGTTTTTCCTTCTGGGTTGGAACAGCCGTAGGTGACCCGACATTTTCCTACAGGCGTCGCACAAAAATGCGCCAAAAGTCATTCTGGGCAATTTCAGATTTTTAATTTATGTCAAGCCCAGCTGAAAGACGACACTTTGAAGGATACTTCAGCAAAATATTTCATTCGGGAATTTGCATAAAGGTTGTTAATTTCCTACCCCAAATCGTAAAATGTGACATTTTGCGAAATGCCGCGTATATGACAACTTAGTTGAAAAACAAGCTATTTCACAGGAGGTTTTTCATGTAGGAATCTGAAATGGCTCCCACATAATCCTGATATATTCTTTTTTTTTCATGTGAAAGGGTTCAAAGTAGATAAAAGGCACATTTCAGGAGGTTTATAGGATAATTATTCCTCGAAATAGGCTGATAATCCATGTTTTTTGCATTTACATGAGAAACGTTTGGAGATTCGGGAATTTCCGTTTAAATTCTATTATGATGATTTCGCCCGATGTCTAAGCTTTAAGTCGATACCAAATTTAGCTGCCCGTTTTTGCCCGTTTTCATGTTAGAGCCGATTTTACTTGAGACATGGGCATCACCGCCAAAACCTGTTCACTAACGGTAATTTTTATACATCGCAGCGCACCGTGTGGGGTGTACATTGCCGTTCATTTTTGCAATTTTGCACGACGGGGACGATTACCTTTCCATTCCATGAAATTCCGGGCATAATGTAAACAAAATGAAGGTTGATAACGCATATAAGGGCTACCCAGCCCTCTTCCAGAGATAAAAGTTACTTGTAGAATAATTTCAGCCAAAAACCCTCCTCATAGTAAAACATTCGTGGTATTATATACTCTGCGTTTTACCCAAGTCTACACAGCTTGATAAAGCACGGTTAATATTTTCTAGAATTTTAAGTATTTTTTAATCTAATTATCATTTTGATGCCATAAAATTATTTTCAGGATCTCATACACACTTTTTAAGCATGTGAGAAGCACAAACCAACATTTATGTACTGCACACTGTTTAGCGTAATTTGTCTTTTTACAGATAGGTTTATAGCCAATCAAAATTTGGTATCAAAGTGACGTCATAAGGGCTTTAAATTAGGTTCAGTCGATTCTACGCCCAAAATTATCCTTAATCAACATGTTAAAGTAAAAATATAACACGGAAAATAATTTTGGCGCACTTTCAACTCATTCTGGCCCACTGTGCGTCGGTCAAACAGCCCCTGCTTTTCTTTTTCTCTTTCCTTCTTTCTCTTTTTCTCTTTATCTCCTTTCTTTTTTTTTCTTCCTTCTTTTTCCCTTCCTTCTTTTTTCCCTCTCTCCTCCTTTCTTTCATTTTTTCCCGACGGGCGCGCAGATTTACCGACGATATCCAGAGTAGTGGGGGGGGGGGGGATGTGTTGCACCCCACACCCCCCCCCTTTAGCGACGGCCCTGATTACATATCAAAAACACAATATGCGAGGAAGCTACAAAAAAAACGCCTGAGGTGGTTTGGGCACATATGCCGTATGTCACAAAACCGCTTTCCAGTTCAGGCATACAGAAATGACTTTGACAAGGGGAGACCACCAGGACGTCCCCCTTCAAGATGGAGGGACCAATTCAGACGAGATGTGGGTCTCCCTCTACTGCATTGAAAAGCATCACCCGTAGGAGAGCGAAGGGACACACCGTCCTATGGGGTAGATAGTCAATGACATGGGGTGCTAAAAAGGGGCCCCAATTGAAAAAAATATGAAATATGAATGCCCCCTTTAATTTCTCATAGAACAATCACTTTTTGTTCCTGTTAACATCTTAATTGTTTTAGTAGGGCGTATAGGGATCACGAAAATGTAGGTTTCGATTAGTTCGGGGGGGGGGGGGGTGGGTCCGAGGTAAGTTAAGCGCGGTAACCGGTAACTCCCCTATTTTCGTTTATTTCATTGTGGCTGTGAATTTGTTTATCTAGACGATACCATACTGTATTTAAAATGGCGACTAGTAACAGTGATGAATACGCTCTTAATTTGGCTACCTACAAGGCTCAATTGCAGCAGGTGAGATATTCATTTATTTCATTTTGTAAATTGTAGTATTATTAAATTGTTGAAACTGGTGATATAAGGTGATTTGGTATTTTTGATGTTTTACTTTGGAAATTCAGATATTTCTCGATCTGCGAGTGCGTTCTCTCGCTGTCTCACTAGTTAACCCAGGGCCAGGGAGCTCCGGCCCGCGAAGGAAGCGGGCAGGAGCTCACCGTGCATTTACTCATAGTTACTCACGGGACTAGTCACTAGGGTAGATTGTGGTCACAATAACTTGGAAAGAAAATTGTGAAAACAGAAATTATGCACTTACCACGATTACATTGTATATGGATGAAGGTCTATCGCTAACCCAGAGAACTCGGGCGGGAGCCCAGAAGCTTACCGTGTATTTTACCATTGTCACCGGACTAGGCTGATTTATGGTCTAAATATTTCTCCAAATGAATTGTGAAAACGGAAAGTATACAATTACCACGATTATATGGATGAAGGTCTAACGAGTGGCAGATTCCTGACATCTGGGCACAGTCTGGAACCTCAAAAAAACGAAAAGTTCTCTCCTTCTACCCACTGGTTCACCCCGACCATTCGCCATACAGAAAAATGTACGGGGTGGGACTGATCTGAGACCAGTGCCGCTAACACTGTCATTTCTATGTAGGAACGCGCGAAGTAAAAGAGTCTGACTTACCAATTCTTGTGTTGATTTTGGTTCTACTTAAACAGGATTCCAATGCCCAATGAGTCAAATATCGTCCTTCAATTGAAGATTTCTTTCTAAATCGGGTAAAATCATAAGGAAAATTTTCCTTATTCTCGTCTGGTCCATAGTCTCCTACGTAAGTATTTCAGCACGCCCTCTTGTGCTGAATAAAAGAAAGCTAGCCACTGAACAGTGGCAACCACAGAGCTGGTTACAATAAGCTCCTACCTGTTTCCGGTGAAGCATAATAATAGGAAGCTCCGCGATCCGGGGACTGTAGTCTTTTTCTCACCTGACACCACTAACGTACCTAAGGGGCAGGGAGGGCACACTGCACCCCCTGACGAGTCACAACTCATGCAAGGGACGTACCCCTGCCCCCCTGACGAGTCACAACTGATCCCTGTGACGAGCCACAAGTGGCCCCCTCTTTTGAACTTGAAGACCCAGCTTTTTTTTTTTTTTTTTTTTTTTCAAATTTTTTGGCGGACGAATTTGCCCCCCCCCCCCCTTTGGAAAATCCTGGGTACGCCACTGCCTGACACTCAATATTTTGTTCACTATTTTTTTTTACACAAGAATTATTGTTGTCACAGGCGGCGGAGGGGGGGGGGTTACACATTCAATACCCCTTAAATTTCAGGAGGAGGGGAGAGTTCCCCTTAAAAAATAAAGAAAAAAAAAACAAAGAACAAAGACTGAGAAAAAAGTAAGAAATAAAAAATCAAAAGAATTAATTTACGCTCAAAAGAAAAAAGAAAGAAAGGGTAAGGGAAGAGGAAAACAGACAAATGATGCTCTGGATACAGTACTAGAAATATTATAGATAAGCCCCCCAAAATAGCCATTTGGAGTTTTTGGACTTTTTTATTCTTTAAACATGTTTATCTAGACGAAACAAAATTGCCAATCTGTCGAGGCTATCGAGACATGTTTACCAGAATGCATCACGAGTAGTGTTTCATCCATCCGGGTGGATGGACCTCTATGGCTTCGTGATATTTTTTTCTTTTTCGATTTGTCACGGTCAAACACCATTGAATGAACCAAGAGTAGTGACGGTCACCGGAGGTGGAAAAATCGGTGAGTTTTAAGTCATTTTTCATATTATTTTCAGCAATTAGATCATATTTGTTATATAAATTTATGTCAAGTATCACACTTGATCTAGTTCGATAAGGTCATGATGTTTGGGTGAGGGAAGAGGAGGAAAATAGTCGATGCTTTTTTTGGCCATGCTAGTGTATACACACGAGAACGAGGTTATATTATTAATTATAATATAACCTCGTTCGTAGGATGAGTGCTTCTACCCAGTCTCGATCGGCCATTTTGTTACGATTTTTAACAAAAATGGCCGATCGAGACGGGGTAGAAGGAGAGAACTTTTCGTTTTTTTGAGGTTCCAGACTGTGCCCAGATGTCAGGAATCTGCCACTCGTTAGACCTTCATCCATATAATCGTGGTAATTGTATACTTTCTGTTTTCACAATTCATTTGGAGAAATATTTAGACCATAAATCACCCTAGTCCGGTGACAACGGTAAAATACACGGTAAGCTTCTGGGCTCCCGCCCGCTGCGCGGGCGGGAGTTCTCTGGGTTAGTCTATCGCGTGTGGCAGTATGTATCTAGACCAAAAGCTTCGGTCTCTGTTAATGACTTTTTTTTATCATGTTGCATTGTTGTTCCGCTGAACTACTACTCGTTGGCTCCACTCACCATATACAGAGACCTAATATTTTAGTGCGATCTGTACAGGGGACTCAATGGCCATATGTTTATGTACTTAAGTTCTGATAAAACGGGAGAGTGAAGTTGCACAACAGCCGAAGTAAGTCACTGTTTTTCCCCTTATAAGTTTATTTTTCCCCGTTTTGGTGCATTTCAGGCCAAAACTGAATAATAATCTCTATTTTGGTTCAATTCTTTTTCAATATTTTTATGAAATAAAGACAAAAATCAATGTGCCCCGTTGGGGGGATTTTGCATTGTAAGTCCCCTAATGGTGGCTGCACGATCGATAGCGAGCCGTCTGTGTACGAGGAGAAATTAAAAAATTTTTAAAAATGCTGAAAAACTCCTCGAAACAGACGGCTGCCAGCTGTCTAGGCAATATCCTGACATCGAGGCACAGACTGGAACCTCAAAAAAACAAAAAGTTATGTCGCGGTAGGCCTAGCTCTTTCAGAATTCATAGCAAAATGGCCGATCGAGACCGGTACCGAGGGTGTAGGGCGCATGCGCGAATTTGACCAAGTCTATATATGCGCTAGTGCTATAGCCTCGGTCTCGATGTCCAATCTCTTTTGTGGGAAACGCGAAGATGTTTACATGTACCTCGCATTTGCGTATCCCATTGCTCACATTATTTACTTCTTTCAAATGGTAGTAAATACGTTCAAAAACAAGTGAGGGGAGAGGGGTATCGTGGGTTACTGGCTTGGGAAATGTAATTTAGATTAAATACGAATTTCAGTTGATATTGTCACTTATTTTGTCAAAAATAAAGTGTGTCAAAATTACTATCAAAATTCGATCGAAATTTAATTTCATCTCGTCCCACTTAGCTACATCGACTACATGAATTCATTTGAATGCTTTTCTGATGACACTGCCGTAGAGCGAATTGAGAAAATTATTCAAAGATCACGTTAATAATGACAAAGCCAATGGAATGGATTGATATAATGTCCAACTCATTTACTTACAGCAAAATTATTTATTCACATTTAAATTCCGATTTTACTCCATTATTTCCAAAGTCTTGATCTCTACATCGATCTTTTGAAACTGTTGATTAATTTCGCGACGGCGTGTCTACCAAGTTCTGTGCCACTGCACTTGCGCTCGCAACGGTCACATTCATAATACAAATCGCACATGGCATCAAAATCCTTGATCCGGGGATCCGAGTCTTCCAAAATTAGATGGGATCCAAAACTAATTTAATTTGATTTTTTTCATATATTCATTGAATCTTATAATTTTCATAAGTAATAATATTTATTAATATTATTCACATTTTTTATCATTACGACTCATTTTTTAATGTGAGTTAAGGGAGTTATACGTACAGTGTATTTTCATTTGTATTGTTCTTTATTACTCTTTGCCTGCCAATGTTTTTAGTCATCACAGTGAATGCTTTATGAATTTGTTGTACAATTGCTTAACTACGATTTGAAATAAAATATTATTTGAAATTAATTTGTGTAAAGGAGAAAGAGAGAATAATGGGGGGTGGCCATGGGCAATGTAGATGAAAATGATGGGATGTTTGTGACTTTGTGGGGAGGGGATTGTTCGTAGCGAATGAAATTGATATTCATTTATGGATGTGTCTACTGTGATTGTGGCTGCATAATCTTTATGGCGATTGGAAAATCCACCTTGGGTCGGGAGGGGTACGTGATTCAATAGATTTCGATAGAAGTACACATTCAACAAAGTGGAATTGGCAATTTATTCACAGATATTCGTTTCAAGTACGAATTATTGAAGTTGATATGTGTGAACGTTTTAGAGGATATCGGAAATGTATATCGTTTGTTCACGCCCACATGAGTTGCTAGTATAATTTGAATATCGTTGGATGAATTTTTCAAGTTCACTTATGTCTTTACGTTTTATATCGGAATTGTGCTTTTAATATATGAATTATATCTTCACAACGTCGTTAGCCTAATTATACTGCGAGTGGATGATTATGAAATGAGTTGGAATGTGAACGAGACGCCCCAAAGCCGATGGCACGTGATCTAATTAGTATTCACTTTCTGGGTTGAGCCAATCATTGTGCTTGAAAACGGGTTTCCCCAAATTCCCGCCCTTGGAATGTGTCCCACGTGTGTGACCTGTTAACCTGTTGTTTGAGTGCGAATCAGCTGATTTCGTGACCTCAAATACTCTTCATGGTGTTTACGCTGGATGGGGGCTATAAAATTAAGAAGATCTTTCTCTTTTATTCATTTTTAATAAACTGTTCGTGAATTTCAAATTACACCTATAGTGATATTGTGATGCAATTTATTGAATCACGTACCTCGATCATCCCACTCATGGTGCAAGAAAATATTTTTTAAATTCACCAAAATATACATGTAAAGAAAGATTATTCAGCCGTCATCATCAGTAGAAGTATAGACACGTCTATAAAAATGTATTCGCTTTGAATATTGAATTCTTCACCAATCCCACACACACGATCTCAACATCCCCTTGTCATCGTCCACGCCACGACCCCTCGATCCCCTATCGCTCTCTCCCTTCGACCATCCTACAACCCCACCCCTCTTCCTCTCTCTTTCACACACGCTGTATTTCAGTTTCAGTTCAGTTTCAGTTTAGTTTATTTCCATTATTCATATACAGACATTAACATGCTTGACATGAGTATAACATAATTATATTGAGTTGAAATAAATCGTTATTGAGACAGAAGTTATACGCAATAAGAATTTAAATCAGTGAAAAATGGAGGGGCCTAAGTTGAAAGCAGAGCTTGTGAGTTATAGGCCCCAATGGAAGGAGGTGATAAGACATAAGGCTATATAGCTATTAAAAATAACAAGGTAAAAGAAAAGCAAAAGTTTATGTACCAATTGGTTTAATCACATCTGTGGCACGCCCTGGAAAGAAAGTAATGTTTTAAAGGGAGGTATGAAGGTAAAATGGAGCTGCTGAAAGGTTTAGATATCTACTGCTGCCTGAACTGCATAATCATTCAAAAAAGTATGTTTAAGTTTACGTTTGAATATAAACAATGAATTGGAGTCTGAAATGTCTTTGGATAGTCCGTTCCAGTACTTCGGTCCTGAGAAAGTAATTGTTTTCTGAGCAAAGGTTGTTCGAGTCAGTGGTAAATGATAAAATGTACTTTGTCGAGTTGCGTATGAATGAATTACATTTCGTTTAACAAATAATAAGGTGACAATGGCTGGTAATTCATTTGTGGATAGCTGGAACATAAAAATTCCTAAATTATATCTATATAAGTCTGAGATTTTGAGAAGTTGATTTCCATGAAAGTAACGACTTGTATGGGAAAGAAAACCAGCATTGTTTATGTTTCTAACCGCACGTTTTTGAATGACAAACAACCTATGTAGTTGAGTTTTATTGCTATTACCCCAAGCCTAGTAGGCCTACATAGTAGGCCTACATAATGTATTATGTAAAAATAGAAATCTTATTTCCTGTCAATTAACGGTTTATTAACCTATACTTTCAAAACATTTTAAATCGCAATTAAGAACAACAAAATCGTAATATTAAAGTATTATTATGAATGACTAAAAATATTTCTCACGCTCGTGATGAACACAGCACATTCATTATTTTATAGGTGAGTAACGGACAATACAAATGAACACAGCAATAACTGACAGTGATAAAAGAATCTCGATCGGAACTTAGTATAAACATCTTCAACAGAAGTCTTATGAGAGTTATAGTTTCAGAAAGTCAAAAAGGGGGCCTAAGCTTTCGATCCTAGCAGAATCTTCGTCGGAGGCAAAATGACAAACATATAAAGTGGAACAACCATAATATAGACCACAAACAAGCTACAGCAACACTAGAAACAAGGAGACAAAAGGGGCATTAGTGAGTAGAGAAGACCAATCAGGTTAGTGAAGGGGATGAAAGAAAAGGAGTAGGCAGACACAAAGGAAAGTTAGTGTAAGTAGGGCCAGTAAAAGACCTCAAGCCAAGAGGGATTAAAATAATGAGGCAGGCAACATCAAACAGGATCTGGAACAAAACAGTGATAATGGGATGAAAAACAAGAGAATTAGTGAGAGGTGGGTCAAACAGGTTACAAAGAAAGGCTTAATAAACTGGTGCATAAGAGTGGGGAAAAAAAGAAAAGAAAAAGAATGGGGAACAACTGATAATGTGCAAAAGACATATAAGTATATATAAAGCATTAAACAAACTAAGAGAAGAAGGTAAGTGTAAAAGTGTATCTATAAGTGATATGTATATAAATATATCCAAAAAATAAATGTATATGAAAAAATATATAAATACACATATGGTGTAACTGATATTGTAATCCGCTAGGTGTGACGGGAAAAAAACATAAGACTATATATTAGGGAAAAAAAAAAACCTGTATATGTGAAAAAGAGGAAGCAAATTGCCTAAAAAGGTAAAAGCAAATATAGAAGAGAGGGGGTGTATTATGAAGAAACCATAGTATACATGTAAATAAGCAAATGTGGTAAATCTAAAAGAGGTGAGTGGAGAAAAAACAAATATATATATATATATATATATATATATATATAATAATTATTATATCGCCTGAATAAGGAAGGAAAAATTGAGCTCTGAGCTTGCATGAGATATGGGAGGAAAGTAGAGTAAGAAACTATAATGTAACTATTCAAAAGAGCTGAGGGGAAAAATTATATGTATATATAAATTGAAAGTGGATAGGAAAGAAAAATCAGTCGTTCCCCTCTTGGATGTTCAGGCCATGAGGTTGGGTGGTGTGAAGTCGTCTCATCCAGAGCTTCTCCCTGCTAGTACGGACTGAGTCAGGACGGGTACCTAAAGATTCGATGCCCTGTAGCTGTAGCATCATGTCAGTGATGGAGTGGTTGGGGAGGTTAAAATGGCGGCCAACTGGAGTGTCCAGCTTTGCTGTGTTGACGGTGGATCTGTGCCCGTAGAATCGTTTCTTGAGTGTGGTCTTGGTTTCCCCTATGTATTGTACCCTACAAACTCTGCAAGTGATGAGATATACAACATTAGTGGTAGTGCATGTGATGTTGCCCTTGATTTGGTGAGACAGGCTGGTAGAGTTGCTGGTGAAAGTATCGCCCTCGTGAAGGTGTATTTCACATATGATGCACCTGTTGCTGGTGCATTTGAAGGTGCCATGCTGTATGGGAGAAGAATGGTTAGTGAGGGAGGGCACTTCAGCACGAACAATGAGGTCCCTGAGATTCGGTGGGCGTCGGTATGCTAGAAGGGGAGTATCGGGAACGGCCTGTTGGAGACGATCAGAAGTGTGTAAAATGTGGTGGTTATCAAACAGGATTTTGCGGAGAGGGGGTAGATTGGGATGGAAGGTGGTCACAAGCGGTATTCTGTCGGTGGTCTCCTTGTCACTTTTTGGTTTGAGAACTTCAGATCTGGGGAGAGAACGAACTTTGTTAATTGCCAGTTGGACTGCCCTGGCCCCGTGGCCCCTGGCTCAGAGATGTTTCTGCAAATTCCTGGCAT
Organism: Lytechinus pictus; assembly: GCF_037042905.1. Classification (NCBI taxonomy): domain Eukaryota; kingdom Metazoa; phylum Echinodermata; class Echinoidea; order Temnopleuroida; family Toxopneustidae; genus Lytechinus; species Lytechinus pictus. The sequence continues at coordinate 614,531 of NC_087245.1, read as the reverse complement.
GGAAGGAAAAATCAGGGTCCTTGGAGCAGATACGGCGAAGTCTGAGGGCTTGACTGTAAGCGATGCCGGTTTTGCAGTGACGGGGGTGGCAGCTGGATGAGTGGAGGTACTGGTGGGTATCTGTGGGTTTAGAGTATAGGGTAGTGGTGATACCATTAGACTTTTTCTGGACTGTAACATCAAGGAAGTGGGTTTCCTGTTGGGAGAAATCAGAAGTGAATTTGATGGTCCTGTGGAAGGAATTGATGTGGTCAATGAATGTATGGAGGCTGTCTTCATCCCTGGTCCAGATGAAGAAAATGTCGTCTATGTAACGCCACCAAATCCATGGGCGACAGGGGGCTGAATCTAACATCTGCTGTTCCAGCTTCGTCATGAAGAGACAGGCGAATGAAGGAGCCATCCGGGTGCCCATTGCTGTACCGAATATCTGTAGGTAGTGCTTGCCCATGAATGTGAAGTTGTTTTTTGTTAGTACATGAGACATCAGAGATTTGATATCGGATATGGGGGGACTGGAATGGCCACTGGCGGCCAAGGCTTCACATGATGCTTGGATACCTTCGTCGTGGGGAATGCTGGTGTACAGTGAAGAAACATCGAAAGTGCCGATGATCGCAGTCTCGGGTATCTGGTCCTTGATGTCATTTAGTTTCCTGAGAAAGTCTGGAGTGTCGTGGATGTAAGAGGGTGCACGTGAGACAAGGGGCTTAATGTGGTAATCAACAAAAAGGGAGATGTTCTCTGTTGAGGAACCATTTCCTGAGAGGATTAGTCTGGATGATCGGTGCAAAAAATAGCAAGAATTGTTCAGATTATGGTACAAGCATGAAATTTGGCTGACAGGTAGAGTAAACAGTGCTGAACATTTTTAGCAGGGGGTGCCAATCTGATCTCTCTTCGTATAGTAACAGTTGCTAGGTAACATATTTACCCTAGCAACCGCCATTCTGGGGGTGTAATCTTCATTTTAAAAACTATATTTTGACTTCTAAGCGCCAAATTTACAATCACAAATCAAGCAACGTTCCAACCATGTACAGCAACAGTTGCTAAGCAACACATTTTCCTTAGCAACTACAGATAATATCCTGAATACCACATCTGGCCATAATATTTGAATGAAAATTGTTGGAAAATTGGTCAAAGTATGAAACCTGGGAGTAAAAACTATCTTATAAGCCTGAAAAAATCAAAAGCAGTCCAAATAATTATAATATCTGCATAATAATCGTATATAGGTAATAAACCTAATTTTGATCTACAGGATTTGATTATATTTCTTCATACTTTTTATTCATACATGACAAGTTAACACATTGACAAAAATCATCACTAGGTCATTGAATGTGCCTACTATTTAATAATTATTAGCATCTCGCCTGTTATGAAATTGTGACAGGGTATTGTAGTGGATGTACATGGAACACTGGGAAAGACATTGAAATTTAAGGGGAAGCTAAAATTTGATTGATAATTATACTAATCGCTCCCAAATGACAAAGCTTCATTGGGAACCAATGGCGATTAATGCCCACACACTTACTTGTCAGTAAAGTTTTGATATTATTGTCTGACTTGAATAGCATGTACAGTTGACCTGAAACAGCCTCAAGCATCATTGACTGTATGTGCACTGTACATAGCATGCACAGTAGACCTGAAACAGCCTCAAGCAGGATTGACTGTATGTTCACTGTATAGCATAAACAGTAGACCTGAAACAGCCTCAAGCAGCATTGACTGTATGTTCACTGTATAGCATGGACAGTAGACCTGAAACAGCCTCAAGCAGCATTGACTGTATGTTCACTGTATAGCATAAACAGTAGACCTGAAACAGCCTCAAGCAGCATTGACTGTATGTTCACTGTATAGCATGGACAGTAGACCTGAAACAGCCTCAAGCAGCATTGACTGTATGTTCACTGTATAGCATAAACAGTAGACCTGAAACAGCCTCAAGCAGCATTGACTGTATGCTCACTGTATAGCATGGACAGTAGACCTGAAACAGCTCCAAGCATCGACTATATACCACTTGTGAATATGTCACGAAGCAGTACATTTGTCGATTATACAACAAAATCTTTTAAGAGAAATTGTTATCTCTGTAATTGACACTAATCATTAACGCCACATCCAACAAATCATGAAGATGAAGCGGTAAAATGCAAGATATTGTATGTTGTACCAGGGGGGGGGGGCGTTTCATGAAAGGACTTGTCGGACGTTTTATCCGACAAGTCCCATTTTATCCGACAGTTACCATAGGAAAAGTGCCTCTCAGCCAATCAAAATCATGGAAAGATGTCAGATCTGACAACTTGTCGGAAGAAAATATTGATGAAACGCTCCCCAGGTCATAAAAAAGTATGGTTGGAAAATGGAAAGCAATTTAAAGGTGTTGTTGGTACAGAGCTTTGCAACCTGCTTGAAATGTCTTCTTTCATCATTCTTGCCCATTATATTTGAGCATCTTAAAAAAATCTAATTATTCAAATCCCAAGTTTACTAGAAGCAATTGCCACTGTATCTATCTCTTTTATTTGATCATAATGCTGGGCATTTGAGTCATTTATATAATGTACATTATATTTTGCAATAGTTTCTAGATGATGAAGGAAAATAATTGATTTGTATTTACACTGTAAGTTTCCAATAGCTTGGGTACAATTCTAGCGAATGAATCGAACGTACATTTTATGTGTCGCACATGCCTTCTCAAAGTAGGAAATATATTTATTCAAAAATTTAAGTTAAGACTGGGTTAATCATAAATACGGGAAAGCAAGACTACTGTGAAGCATGCAGTATGTTTGACAAAGAATATCAGAGGAATACATCAAGAAAGTTACACTCATCATCCTCTTCGGTGGGACAATTAATTGTTCATCAATCAAAGTGTAAGAAACATTTCTCTCCATAAGGAAATTATATTGCGAGACAAGGTGGTAGTGTCATCAGTAGAATCATTTCCATCTGAGTTGGACATGCCAAGAAGTATTGGAGGTATGTGGAAGGAAGAAGCATATCAGAACTTCATGCTTTGTGGCCGAGTATGGACCGCATCCAGCCAACCTGATATCACAAGTGCTTCACATACGTAGGTGAGAAAGTCAGATGCGCATAGATCTATCAAGTCATGATCGATCTTGAAGCTGCCGGATCCTGGCCAAAATACATGCAATTGGAATTAACAGGTCAAGTCAACTTCTGCACGAGCTTTCAAGTCATGGCTCCAGGAGCTGCAGGATTGATCCAGGTCAAAACACCTGGAAACAGAATGGACAAGTCCAAATCAACTTCTGCAGGATCGATCTCATGATAGATCAATCACATAGCTGCAGGATCCAGGCCAACATGCCTAGAAACGGAACTGACAGGTCCAAATCAACTCTAGCGAGATCTTTCACGTCATGATAGATCCCAGAGCTACATTACTAATCCATGTCAAAACACTTGGAATAGGAACTGACAGGTCCACATCAACCTCTGCAGAAGTCACAATGGATCATGTAGCTGCAGGATCCAGACCGACATGCCTGGAAAAGGAACTGAATGGTTTAAATCGAATCTAACATATCTTTCAAGTGATGCTAAGTCCTGGAGCTGCAGGATCGATCCGGGTCAAAACACCTTGAAAAATAACGGACAAGTCCAAATCAACTTCTGCACAAGCTTTCAAGTCATGATAGATCCCCGAGCTGTAGGATCCAGGCCAGCACGCCTGAAAACAGAACTAGCTGGTCCAAATCAACAGTTGCAAAATCTTTTACGTGATGACAAATCCTAGAGCTGCAGGATTGTTCCATGTCAAACACCTGGAGAAAGAACGGACAGGTCCAAATCCACTTCAGCAGGAGTCATTTAGCTCCAGAATCCAGGCCAGCATGCCTATAGAAATGGAACTGACCGGTCCAAATTAACTCAAGCAAGATCTGTCACGTCATGTACGTGGAGCTGCAGGATTGTTCCAGGTCAAAACACCAGGAAATGGAACTAACAAGTCCAAATCAACTTCTGCAGAAGTCATGATAGATCATGTAGCTGCAGGAACCAGGCCAACAGGCAAGGAATGGCACTGAATGGTCCCGATCGATTCTAACAGATCTTTCACGTTATGATAGATCCCGCAACTGCGCATGATTGATCCAAGTCAAAACGCCTGGTCAAAATGAACTCCTGCCCGTGGCATCCAGTTTGGGAACGGCATGGAGAACTAATACGATCTTCATCGCAGGCTACGGAAGGGTGTAGGTAAACCAAGGCAAAGTGTGTTGGCTTTCAAGAGGCCGACTACTGTTAGCAAGGGATAAAGTGGTATTCAAGCACTCAATTGAAAATTAACTTCTGGCAAGTTTTTGGTGTTTGAAATAATTTTAAACTTAGTTGACTCAATCAATTCTTGGTTGTCATTCTTTAATCTCTCCAAGATCAGAGATATTTAGGTTGTAAGTACCCATAACCTCCTGGGAGCACTTGTAACCGTTCTTCTACATGTACAAGAGTGACCTCTTGCTAAATGTTGATATTGTCGAATTATTTCCGAGGGTCGATCAATCTTTTACATAATGTTTAAATTAATCCAGAAAAAATATTGATATTTTTATGCGACTCTCACCGCATATTCTTTGGAGCATTCAACCAACAAGCTCTGTTTTATTTTTGGCTCCTCATATTCACATCTCTCATTTTCTTTCTTTGAGGTTCTTTTCACATGCAATAGATATTATTGTACCAATAAATATGGAACCCATAGACATTGTCTTTGGAAATAAGAACCATATCATGAGGTAGTTTAATTTGTGCAAGGTTTTACTTGTTAAGCATCTATTAGTACCTCTTTGATTTACACACATCAATAATCTTACCTTACGGCCTGTAACCACTGTTTGCTACAGAAAACATAACTTACCAACTGGTACTTCGCATGGGCTTGTATACATGGTATAATTGTTCTTGGGTTGTTGTGATTAATGTATTAATGCGCTAATAAAAAGATGCGATTCATAGAAATTATAATCATTAAAAAGATACCCTATAATAATTGGTTACCGTGGAAAATGTTACTTAGCAACGGTTGCTAAGGTGCTCATTTTGCCTACCTGTGGCAACATTCATCACAATGATGAATCTAAGGGCCAGATTTAATTTCTGAGCTATTCTGAGTAAATTATAATGATCTGAACTAAGACAAAGAATTTGTTGCTACGGAAGAGGGTCACTTAATTAGCAACCGTTGTTATGAATAAATGGATCAAAACTATTGTGATACAAAGGAACGTGCTTTAGATTAAAATTTGTATGACATATCGCCTGTGAAAATGTAACTCAAGCCCAATTAAGCTCAGTTACTAAGGTAAATATGTTACCTAGCAACCGTTGCTATGTTTGGTGAACTCACGTTGGCACCCCCTGCTAAAAATGTTTAGAATAACTTACTTTACCTTTGTGCCGATTTTCATGCTTGTACCATTTTCTGAACATTTTTTTCACCAATCACCTAGACTAGATGGGTCGACCGGGGTTGCCAGGTTTGTGGATCTTCGGGAGGAGATAGAAGCGGGCAGGTTTAGCATTAGTAGGGGAGAGAAATTTGTGGGCCTTCTCAGAGAGATGCTCGTGTTCTTTCATGTCATTCAGTGTCGATTGGATCTGTAGGGAGAAATTACAAGTAGGGTCAGAATCGAGGAGTGCATAGTGAGATCGATTATTGAGATGTTTCATGGCTTCATCAATGTACTGCTGGCGGTCCATAACAACGACGGCTGATCCTTTGTCTGCAGGCTTGATGATGATGTCGGACCTGTTTTTGAGTGATGAGAGAGCCTGGCGTTCTTCTCGAGGAAGGTTGTCATGTGCTCTGGTGTCGAGGGTATCTGTGGAGCGAACTTGGGATGAGACAGCTTGGATGTAAGTTTCAAGGGAAGGAACTCTATTCTTAGGTGGAATCCATGTGCTTTTCTTGTAAAAGGGCTCGGGATCAGAAGGGGGTGCATCTAAAAAGAACTCTTTGAGACGTATCCTGCGATAGAATGTAGAGAGGTCTTGGCTGAGAGCTATCTGTACAACTTCTGGTGGCGTGGGGCAAAACTTGAGACCTTTAGAGAGAAGAGAGGTTTCTGCTTGGGAGAGAGGGGAGGATGAGAGATTAACAACCAAATGGGGGGATACATCATTGTTGTTGGTATGTCGTCTAAATCTGTTTGACCGTTGTCGCTTCTTTGTGAGGTTGCCTATTTTCTTGTTCCTGCGTTCAGTGAGGAGAGACCTATAGTTATAGTTTCAGTGAGTATCGAATAAACCAAACAAAAAACCATGCAAATTATATAAGTTGGGGACCCCGTCTCATGAATACTGATGCCCATTATTTGGAAGCCTCGGAAGAAAACTTCCGAGGCTTCCAAATAATACCGGTACCTCGGTCATTTGCTCTACGGCGAGTCGAAAACAGCCGTTTTATTCATTTTTATTCAAACCACCTATATTCAGCTGGTACAAAAAATGTTTAAAAAACGGCTGTTTTCGACTCGCCATACGACCGCCGTAGAACAAATGTGACCGAGGTATAAAGTCGGAACAATCTTTGGATTTAGTAAGGGCGTGACGCAGCGCAAGCTCAAAGGGCTACTCATGCGGTCCGTAGATGCAGTCGGTCATTGACATAAGAAACAACACGCATTCACAAAATAAATCGCACTTTCTAAGGATGTAGCGATATCGATCTGAACATTGGAAAGTATGGAGTTAATTTATCGATGTGAATAAGCTATAAACTGTAAGTATAAAATGAGATTGACTTATTTAGTTATCAGTAATTGCCTTTCTGCTTCAATCGCAATTCGAGCAACCGTTACGGCTGTGTGGCCGGAGAAGCATTAAATGTGGTGCATTTAGCAGCAATCTAAGCTCGTTGATATTGATATTTTCGATAGCTACCGCAAACCCCCCTCCCGAACCCTCCCCCCGTGCGTGCTTTGCACGCACCGAGGCCGCTGCGCGGTTTGCGTCGTTTAGCGCCGCCAAGC